>NC_055967.1:32524961-32554961 GCF_018492685.1 Alosa sapidissima
GTCCCTGTGATGAGCATCTGTATGATCAGTATGTGTGTGTGTGTGGCACCAGTTCCAGCCTGCGTGCATGTGTGTGTATCACCACTGCAAGACCCCAGGGCAGTACTTGTCTATGAGAGACTGGTAGTAGGGCCTCAGGTTTTCCACATCGGGCAGCTCCTCACTCTTAGTGTACAAATCAAACTTGCTGTGGAATGGACACACACACACACACACATCAAATTTAATGTGGAACAAATTTACACACAGACTGATCAAACCATCTTACTGTGGAATGGACACACACACACACACATCAAACTTATTGTGGAACAAATTTACACACAGACTGATCAAACCATCTTACTGTGGAATGGATACTCCCACACACACATATCAAACTAAATTTGCAATCGACACGTACACACACACACACACACACACACACAGTTAGTACAGAACTCTCTGTGGGCAAAATGAGTTCACACACACACTAATGTCTGGACTATTTACCTGTCTGGAAAAACGAAACAAAAAGTGATCTTGGACCACTTTGTGATGATTGATTTTGTGACTATGAGTTCCTTTCTGTTTCTGGATGTAGGCCTAAACTGTGTGAGTGTATACCAGAGGTGGAAAAGTCCAGCTTCAGACCACATTTCTGTGCCAACCATTCACTTAAACCAGCTGATTCTAATTGGTACAACTCTTCAGCCAGGTAGATCAGCTAATTGGTGAGATCACCTGTGTTAAGTTCACAGGTAGTTGATTTGGACCGATGGTTCTGTGATTTTTGACAGTGTGAACTATAACCAGGAATTAAACTGCCGTTTTCGAGACGTTGCCAAGCGTTATTGGTGATCAGAAGTGTTTATGACAAACGGGCCCGGGTCCGCAAATAAAAATGTAATGTGAACGGAGACCAGTTTGGTCAGGGCAAGGGGCAATAATAGAACTTGGGTACCGTCCAGTTAAACGGACCCAGTTTGAAGGCAAGCTGAACTTTTCCACCTATGGTGTATATGTTTGTGTGTGTGTGTGTGTTCCTTACTTGAACTCTTTGACCCAGGGCAGCATTGCCACGTCCTTGTCATCACACAGATGCATGTAGCTGTTTCCACAATGCCAGGGGTAGAACGAGTGGAACCGGATCATGTACAGACCCTAGAACGCAAGGAACCAGGAACACACACAAAGTGTTTCAAGTTAACACACAAAAAAGCACAAAAAGGTGTGTGTGTTTTACAGGGACACTATCCAGACTGGATGTAGCTGTAAATGAATGGTCAATGCACTTTGTGCCATTTCAAACTTCTGAATGAAACCAAACCCTTTGCCACAATTCTGGACTTCAACATAAAGTACAGGATTCTTTATTTACCAGCAGGGATTAGAAACGGTTTAAAGAATGAAAACGAAATACAGTAGACACAATTTCTGGATGAACGTAACCGAAAAACGGGAACAAAACAAATTTCACTTGTTCTGGAGTGAAAACGCTATTTTCAATTTTAAATAACTGGTTAATAACAGTATTTATCGTTCTGATTAACTTTTGTTTAAACATTATTCAAAAGTCCATAGGCTTGGAAAGTCACCTGCCCACACAGTGTTCGCCAGACCCCTTATACTGTGTGGGCAGGGGTGTCAAACATAAGGCCCGGGGGCCAGATCAGGCCCGCCAGCAGGTTTCATACGGCCCCCCAGATGTTTTTGGGTAGGGAGGGAAAATTAGAAAGAAAAGATGGTAACACTTTACTTGACGTTCATAACACATTCATAGCAGCTGTCATAAACTGCACATAAAGCATTCATGACTGTTTCATGAGACATGACTCAACATTTATACCAAACCTTTCATGAATGTGGAAGACAGAATGACAACAACTTGTCAAAATAAAAGTCCAACAATCGCAAAGCATTTATGACGTAACCTTTGCAGATGATTTCTCATCTTTTGCTACTGGGAATGTACAACCTTTCCAGGTTACACAAATACGGGTCAGCTGAATGTAGGCTAGTTTACCAGTGTTAAACTCAGTGATTACGAATACTTCACAACTTGTATAGTAAAGTGACATTCCATGTAGACTTCATAAGATATTCATGAAATATTTACAAAGGCTGGAGAGAAAAACGGCAATGCTGCTTTGCGATTGTTGGACTTTTATTTTGACAAGTTGTTGTCATTCTGTCTTCCACATTCATGAAAGGTTTGGTATGAATGTTGAGTCATGTCTCATGAAACAGTCATGAATGCTTTATGTGCAGTTTATGACAGCTGCTATAAATGTGTTATGAACTCACCCGTCAAGTAAAGTGTTACCGAAAAGATATTTACATGCAGCTATCTTCAACATTTTATAATGAGCAATTTATGTGATAAATTGATTAAACCTAGCACTACAAACCATCCTCAGGAAGGAAAAGGCCAAAAAACTGACTTGGAAGTACAGTAGGGTGTTTCAAGAGAGAAAGAGCAGGATGTGATGTCAGTAGATGATTTGTACTTGTTTGCTCACAAGTGGGTATAGTGAAGGAGTATATCATCAAACAACAATCTGCTACCAATGCATAGAAAAGTAGTGTGTGTTTATGTATGTGTGTTTGCCTCACCTCCTCAGGGATGGTGCACTTGTTAAATTTCATCACCTGGTACAGGTACTCTGCAATAGAAAACACATCAGCATGTGTACACACAGACACAGCTCATTTAAACTTTGGCTCACCGTCATGGCCCCAGGACATCAGCATGTTTTCCAGTCCACACTTGGGCTTGTAGATGCCACACTCGGTACTACACACACACACACACACACACACACAGAAAGATAGGGTAGGATAAATTATGAAGGGAAAGTTCAGTTTCTAATCAATTTTCAGTCTAATAGATATTTTCCTCTGAGCAAGCCTGTGTGTGTGCATGCAAGTGTGTATACCTTAGTACAGAATCAGTGTTGTCTGGGTTTTCTTTAAAGGTGGTGTCTCTGAACACAATAGAGTCTTGGAACTTGCAGCCAACTGGGAAAGTGTCCCCAACCACAGCCCACTACACACACACACACACACACAATCAACACAGAACTGGAAATGGACAGAAGTCTTTCACAAGCAAAGTTGAGCACCTAGTCTCATACTGCCATATTTAAAGATGCAGTTAGGGATTTTGCTACCCTGGAAATCTTGTTCTCGCGAGAGCACAATTTGAATCTGGCATTCAGTAATGATGCTCATTAACTATGCCCTTGTAGCCGAGCTGCACCAATCACATTGGTGTATCTGATATAGGCGGGGCAGAGGCGAGCTAAACAGATGATGACAGCCCTGCAACGTTGAAGTCCGGAATCAGTCAATAAACATTGGTCGTAGTGTTATCCAATTGCATGCAGTGAGATTTTCAAATGCATGCTTGGTGCCGTCCCTCAAGTTGGGCCATTTTCATTACTCAATGCCAGAATGCCCTTAATCTTTCGGATTTAGATCTGGATTTCCAGGCTATGATCTTGCAGAAAGTCACATTTGTTTGTGTTTATGTCTATATTTACATTTTTTAGCAGACAAAGTACATTATATTTTAACCAAGGACCAAATGAAACACGCCAGCGAGGTTGCTCACCCCTCCCTTCAGTATTCCCAGAGAAAATCCACGCAAAATTTCATTTTTGTCAGGGGGACAGGCTGCCCCTACTTTGTTTGTTTCCAGTTTTCGGAGCCTGGGCTGCCTACAGAGACCGTTTTTTTTTACACTGTATTCACGGAATGGGCAGCTAGTGGTTGTGAGGAGATGATTGCTAAATGTGACAAAAATGTTATGGGCTTAAAATCGCATACAATCGCTGACTACACCTTTAATGTACTCAGTATTATGTAATCTAACAACTGTTATATTTGCTTAGCAGTATAATCTTTCTCCCTCTAGTCCATGGAGAAGAGCTGTAGGTTGAAGTCCATCTCCATCACTCACCTGAGGCTCTCCCCACAGAGCCATGCTCTTGCCCACGTCATGGATCAGCCCGACCAGCTGGAACCAGTCTGCAGGATGGGAAAGGAGACAGACATGATGCAACCACAGGTAACACTTTACTAGGAGTCCGCATGCAAAGACTTCACAGATGGCTTGTTCAAGTTCAGTCTTTTTAAACAATTACTCAACATCACTAAACCCAACTCCTAGCCCTTAACTGGAACCTTAAACCATAAATTGTTGTTAACAGAGTGTCAACAGTTTGTTGATAATCTAGTTTGTTTATAATCTAAGCATCTCTAGGTGCTCAGATTATAGGAGTAGATGTAGGCTGAATTAGACCATCCTGACCAGAACACACAACCACTCTCTCAGACCCTGAGGTTACATCTGTGGGGTTACCCCCATTGAAATTTGACCCCTGGCTGACCTTTGTCGGGGTGCTGGGCTCGGATGCCCTCGGCGGTCTGGAAAGCGTGGAAGGAGTTGGGGAAGTCCACGTCCGGGTCAGACTCATCCACCAACTTGTCCAAGGAGTCGATGGCCTCCATCATGGTCATCTTAGCGTGGGTACAGCCACTCCACTCCACATGCTGGAGGGGAGAGAGGTGGAGGAGGGAGGGATGTGGAGGAGGGAGAGAGGACGTGAGTATAACTAAGTCCAATAAGTCCAGAATGTTTGGAATGTTTGTTGGACTGCTGTCAAGGTGCGTGGAGCCTTAAGTATTAACGTGAGATGCATCTGTGTTGGTCTACTCAGTTACAAAAGTGTAAACATGCTTGACCTCTCAGATAGTAGCAGTTGCACAATAACTGACCCTCTGTGATGTAATTACTTTTTAGTAAGACCTGTTTACAAAGATCTTAACATAATTTGGAGGCTCAGCAAAATATTAACTTCTGTCCTCTTAAACCAGGGGCCTGTAACTGAGTGTGTGTGTGTGTGTGTGTGTGTGTGTGTGTGTGTGTGTGTGTGTGTGTGTGTGTGTGTGTGTGTGTGTGTGTGTGTGCGTGTGCGTGTGTGCGTGCGTGCGCGTGCGTGCGTGTTTGTATGGCCAGAAGTTACTGACCTTCCGTTTGACAAAATCCAAAGTCTGGTGTGTGTGCATCAATTTGTATGTGTTGAACACCCGGTCAAATAGCTCAGTACCCTGAGAAACACACACATAAATTCTTTAACACAGAGGTTATCATAGGGAACATGAGACCTTCCTAATACTGAAATCAATATTAACATGACACATCATGGTTTCATAGTTACTTACAGTGTAATAAATGCAATTTTATTCTGTAATACACTTTAGAAAACGACATGTGTTTCCCAGGATTCATCAGCAGTATTTCTGATAAGAGGTATTTATAGAATTAGAAACATAGATGATGTGATGAGAATGTGGGAGAGGTTCTTATACTTCAAAGTTCCGATACTCTGACTGGTCCTTGTCAGCGAGAGGCTTTATGTCTGGCCGGTAGGTCAGCGAGGGGTCTGGACCCTGGAAAAGAGATGAATTATAGTCCCAAATAAGGCTAGGTCACAAATATTAAACAAACCAGGTTGGTTTAAAATCATGACTAATTGCTACTAATTGCTACTATTGTCTTACACCCATGGGCCTTGGCCTGCATGCCAGCCTATACCACACACAGGCCTACAGCTATATGTTGACTACAGAGAAGAAACAGGATACGCACACCTACTAAGTGCAAGATACACCCACCCACAAGGGAACCTGTGTCCACATAAACCTGCTTGCAAGAATGATGTTTGAGTGATACACAGTCATAGCTTGGGACAATATATACATTCTGGTATTTTCAAAACACCCATGACCAGGAAAATTGTGTTGTGCATGCAGTGCGAGACATTTTGAAAACTTTTGTCTTATTTACAATAGCTATCACACACCATTGTCTGCAATTTCCCACATTTCACAGTAGCTATACAGTATGCTAAACTGCTCCACAGTTCTCAAATGTTCAATGCACCAACTACACAGTTTGCAACTGAGAGGTATTACACAGGGTATGATAAAACCTTCCAAATGTTCAATAATAATTAACACATGATGCATGATTCAAACACACTTATTACAGGTACTGTATATAGCATAGGGGAGAACAGGGTTAGATGAGGCATTTTTTACATTCTTCATCATTCTGATGTGTCAAGGAGATTGTGTTTTGTAACATTCACACCAAACAAATTTGAAGTGTTCTACAACTTCTGTAACCAACAACTCTGTAACCAAAATGGAAAGAGATATGCTCTCTGCAAAAAAAGTCTGAAATCAAATGATTTTGTTTAGCCCTCACATCAAAGGGCACAGATTGAAGTGAAATGCATCTGAATGCTGTTCTATTCATGTTTTCTCTAAATCACCAAACTCTCTGGACATGAATGGAATCCATTTGGAGAGCAAAAAAAAATAATATTTTTACACATATTTTTTTACCACATTTGCCATGTGCTGTACCTTTCCACAGATTGTAAGGAATAATTCCCTATTCCTTAAAAAGCTGTCACATGATAACATTTATTGAAGGTTTCCTAAAAGGGGTGGCTCATCACCCCGTTCTCCCCTACTCATGGGTGCATTTACATTTTTCTTCTTTTCTTCTCTCTGATGTGCCATGAGACATGTGTAATGTTTTAGCACTCTATAAGTGAAATTAAATTGAAATTGAAATTGAAAATGTATGTGCACTCTTTCTCTCTCTCTCTCTCTCTCACACACACACACACACACACACACACACACACACACACACACACGCAAGTACTATACCAGATTGATGACACGCATGTTGAAATCTGGGAAGATGAAACTTGTTGTCTCTCTCTCTCTCTCTAATATCTGTCTTGTTCACTCTTTCATTTTCTCTATGAGTCTGTCTCCCTTTAAATCTTGTGTGGTCACATGCACACTCCCCCAAATTGGTGTGTGTGTTTGTGCGTGCATGCTTACACGGTGGTCCACATGGCTGTTCTCCAGGGACAGAATTTGCTGTGTTCATCAGTCTTGGTCAGTAAGTTTTTAACCTACACACACACACACACACACACACACACACACACACACACACAGGTATGCACATTTCTGCCCCAAACCAGATCTCTTCCACTCACAGTGACTCAGCACACACTTGGTTATCACAGTCAGCTAGTCAGGTGCTCTCAGTCGACACAATCTGCCAATCAGATACCGTCAGTCAGTGCAATCAGCCAATCAGATGCCACACACTCTAGGCCTGGGCTGTATTCCCCAAGTGTCAGTGAACAACTGCTACAGTAAAATAAGAAATAGAATGAGAGAGCTTTGGATGTGTTATAATGTTATTTTATTTAAACTATGCAACAAGAGCAAATGCAAGCCATCCAGGTTAGCAAAAAAACAAGTCAAATCAATCAGTCATCACCCAATCAATCAATCACTCACTCACTCAGTGATTTACATTATATGTGTAAAATATTAAGAACAACAGTAATTGTTGTTGCACTTTGCCATTATTATCTTCCCAAATAATTGCTTTGAAGCTATAACACACTAGAATGACTCATGCTAGAAATACCTGAATCTCTGTTTTACATAGACACACACACAGAGACATAAGCAGGCCTACATTCACAGACATAAATGAATATTGATCTATTTGCCCATTATTTGTTTCTAGCTCAGTCAGACAGAGAAGATTACTGCAGGGCAGCACAGTATCTCTGCTGTCTTTGTCCACGCATGTGATTATCTTTATTTGATCTCTCTCTCTCTCTCTTTCTCTCTCTCTTTCTCTGAAAATGTGTCTGCTGTTAACACAACTGCTATGTCTGATTCATTTTTTTTATTTGCCTAGGGTTTTTATTTGCCTATATTGCATGTGTTTTTATTTGCCTAGGATTACATGGTTTGTCATAACTCCTCTGTTCACTTTCTTTCGACCCACATTTTTTGGTCTTTTGGTTGAGATAGTTAGATAGATATCAGTTTTAAAGTCAATAACTAAAGTAAGTAAAGTCTGTGACTATTTTAGCAGCAAATAGTCTTGGTGTGGGGCTTGTGAACATGACTTCCCCATGAAATCCCGCTTATTCTTTCTGACATGACAACAGGTCCAGAGCTCCGGTTGCTATTTGTGAGTGTTTTGGCTGTCATATATCCAGACTGTGTCAAATTTGATATGTAAGTGTTTGTTAATCCAGTTTTGGAATCCAGCAGGGACCTGTGAGGAAAAACAGTGCTCTCTAGTGGTCCTCATGGGTAAAGGTAGGGACAACAGTCTAAGTATAAGTATAGTATATATACTCCTGTGAGGGAAATTTGGTCTCTGCCTTTATCCCAATCCGTGAATTAGTGAAACACACACAGCACACAGTGAACACACAGTGAGGTGAAGCACACACTAATCCCGACGCAGTGAGCTGCCTGCTACAGAGGTGCTCGTGGAGCAGTGAGGAGTCAGGTGCCTTGCTCAAGGGCACTTCAGCCGTTCCTACTGGTTGGGGTTCGAACTGACAACCCTCCGGTTACAACTCCGAAGCGCTAACCAGTAGGCCACGGCTGCCCTTAAATTATAGACTACGTGCACAAAATGCTGGTTTGTTTCCGGTGGAGCCAGGTGTGTTTGAACCTGCCGCTATTGTTACAGTTTTTCTCGATTGTTTGATGCTCTTAATGAAACTTGAATCCACTTGATCTTCACCTTCTTAGCAGAGCAGAAGTCATCTCTTGCAAATGATTTAACACATTTTCATTGGTTTAACTCATGTTTCACATCTTTTTTCCAATCATTTAACACAGTTCTTGCAAATGATTTAACACATTTTCATTGGTTTAACTCATGTTTCACATCTTTTTTCCAATCATTTAACACAGTTCTCATAGAAAGACTCCAAACTCCATTGGAATAACTCTGTGAAACAAATGGAAAACATGTATTCACAGCTAATAAATACTGCTTGCAAACTAATGAACTTGTAATGTCAATGTGTGAATCTCCTTTGCACATTTTTTCAATTAGCAACCATTCATTATCCATAAGAGATACCATGTCTGTTCTGTGTTGCTATTTGCAAGTATGGATCTAAGACACAATAAGAAAGTTCTGTATTGTATACGTATAAGTATAAGTATAAGTATAAGTATAAGTATGTATAATCTTTTGATCCCGTGAAGGAAATTTGTTGTCATTTTGGTGGCATTTATCCCAATCCGTGAATTAGTGAAACACACTCAGCGCACAGTGAACACACATAAGGAGATGAAGCACACACTAATCCCGGCGCAGTGAGCTTCCTGCTACAACAGCGGCACTCGGGGCGCAGTGAGGGCACTTCAGCCATTCCTACTGGTCAGGGTTCGAACCGGCAACCCTCCCGTTACAACTCCGAAGCGCTAACTCGTGGCCACAGCTGCCCCCAGTATTGCCTATTTGGTGAAGAAAACAGTACAAAAGCTGACAAGTCTAGGTGTTTACTGTATTTCAATAAAAAATGATGAAGTTGTAGTTCAATGAAATTTCTCTTGTGATTACTGTACATGTCAATGGCAGTTACATCTTGGGAGGAATGAATACAATTCATTTTTATTCAAAAATGGAAAAAAAAATGACACAGATAGCAAAAAAGAAGGCTCTGTGTGTGTGTGTGTGTGTGTGTGTGTGTGTGTGTGTGACTGACTGACTCTAATATGATTATATGTCTTCAGCACAGAATCTTGTTTGCAAAGCTGCCCTTCACATTTGCATTCCTATGACACAGCATTTGTTTACTTCCACAAGGCTTAATCTATGTATGCATGCACATTATGTGTGTAAGAGTGTCTGTGCCTGTGGTTATGTGTGCCAGTCAGGTTTGAGGCCAAAGAAGAAAAGAAAATAGAGGAAGTGTGTGTGTGTGTGTGTGTGTGTGTGTGTGTGTATGTGTGTATGTGTGTGTGTCTGTCTGTCTGTGATTGAGTGTATCAGTTTAGTTCAAGTACATTTCCACTTCTCCACCTGGGCACAGGTACAGTATACAGTATCTGCCGGTGGATTCCTGGATCTTTCCAGCTGAGACCTGTATTTAGGGCACATGATGGAAAGATGTGGAAAGCACTAAACCACCACAGTGCCACCCGATGCCTTGCGTCGGTACTGAATATACCTTCTCCTGCGCTGTCATTCAGAATCAGAATGCCTTCCTTTGCCAAGTGCAGTATTAGGGCATTCTCAAAGTCAAAGTCAAAGTCAAAGTCAAAGTCAAAGTCAAAGTCAAAGTCAAAGTCAAAGTCAAAGTCAAAGTCAGCTTTATTGTCAATTTCTTCACATGTTCCAGACATACAAAGAGATCGAAATTACGTTTCTCACTATCCCACGGTGAAGACAAGACATATTTTACCAATTTAGGTCCACAGACAAACATAACATTCAAGTAAACAAAAAAGTAAGTAAATAAGTAAATAAGAGGGCACATATATTTACATATATACACATATACATCATTGACAATAAGTTGAGTTTAGTGTTTCTCTCTTGATAAGAACATCAGGGCAAAGCAGTCTGCAGCACCACTTTAAATGTCACACTCACTTCTGGGTAAAAAAAATTGGTGGGGTGTCCCCAAAAACAGATGGTTCTACTAACACTTCTAATTGGAGGATTCTGGGTAAAACTGTTCTCTCTCCAGGACAAACAAAGAACCTGTTATTCCTTGAAGACCAGAGCTGGGGTCGTTGCCTGTTCGGTGGCCAGTAAAAGGAATTTTCGGAGACATGACAAAGTTTCCATTTCTAAAAGTTAATTTGCCAACGGTCAAAAGACTTGACAAACACCACTAGCTGGCACTGATCAAATTTACCTAGCTTGCCAGCTCATCTATTTGCACAAGATTTTTGGGAACACAGATCATAAAATTACATACCAAATGTCATGGGTTGTTTCGGTAACATGGGAATAACTGCTATCATATAAATGAGTTTTTACAAGGATGTTGTAAAAATACCTTCCCATAAACAAACCTCAAAGTGCACCTCATTATTGTTTTATTGTTTGTTTACTGTATTTCACAGAGACAATGCCATTTAACATAGTTCCTCCACAGCACAGAAAACTGATGTGCTCCATAGAGGCTTAAATATCCTCTCTGTGCCCTTGCGGACGTCTTAGGGCTGTTCAGCATATTCCTGCACACAGAGTTTATAGTTATTACTGGTTTGCAACTCTTGTTGTTGTATCATAAAATTATATGGTAATGATACACATATTGTCAGGATCTGGACTGGACTGATTATTTTGTGCCACCCTGGTGGCCATTTTGTGCATTGTCCTGTGTTTGTTTTTGCCTGTTCCCCATGTGCCTAACCCTGACACATATATTTATACATATATTATTATACATATACAACATTAGTAAATGACCATTGGGAAGGTGAAGCATGGTCACAGTACAGGTGTTGTATTATAGCTACCTGTAGATATCCAGTACCTGCTGTGTGTGTCTATGTTTGTCTAGGTGTGCAGTAAATATTACTGTTTGAATCAGGGCAGTAGTAACTAGTTCAGATCTGCTGTGTGTTAAGTGAGTCAAGTTGATGGGTTGTGGTGACTGTATTTACTTTAACAAAAAGAGGAAAAAAGTACCAAAACGTGGAATTCGATGGCGGGGTGGCCGTGGTGTGTACTCAGTGATAATGGGGGAGCCTGTAGATAGACCTGGTGAGGTCCAGATCTGTGGTCTTATCACCAGTCACTCCTGAAATGTTGAGAGTAAGGCAAAAGCCCATCCACAGTGCAGGTCAGTACTGGTCTTAACCTATAATTCTCCTGTCAGTGTGAAACTTCTTCCAACTCTGCTCTGTGTGACAATGACTCAGGAGGGGAGGAATGTGACACACAACTCACACATGCACGCACACACCCACACACACCCACACATGGTTGTTGTAACCATAATGATCACAATGCCCTTCACGCAACTAATGAGGGTGTCCTGTCACACTCTACCCTCACCACTTTCTCTCTCTCTCTCTGTGTGTGTGTGTGTGTGTGTGTGTGTGTGTGTGTGTGTGTGTGTGTGTGTGTGTGTGTGTGTGTGTGTGTTTGTGAAACAGCGAGGGAGAGTTATTGGCTGACTGGACATTTATTAACTGATACACTCCTCTTCCCACACTTACACTACAAAGATTGAACTGTCGACTACACACACCTCACACAGACACGCACACACACAGACACACACACACACACCAATGGAGAATATGCTTTTTATGTATAGACTTTATTTAAATGTGACACCTAATTTATTCTTACATGTTATATATGATTACAGGTCTGGAGTATGTACATACAGTATATTTAATTTACATTTAAATAACATGACATTGCCTCAGGTTTTAGATTAAACAAGTACATTTGCTTAAAGTGCTTTGACATGTTTTATGAATGATCTGACCTCTTTGTGTACAAGTAGCATGTGTGAAGATATGTGTGTGTGTGTGTGTGTGTGTGTGTGTGTGTGAGAGAGAGAGAGAGAGAGAGAGAGAGAGCTACAGCAAGAGAAAGAGAAAGAGAGAGACGTGTAAGACCTTACTGATCTGTGAACAGTGGTTGTGTGCTTCTCTAGGAGTGAGTTTAAGTAACTTGTGTCTGTTGTGGTGTTTGTCTGTTACAGAAAGGTGAAGCCTGAGAGAGATAAGCAGAAAGTGGCAACAGGAATTAGGCATTAGTGGCCATTTATGTGCAGTCACATGCATACATGTGAAAACACGCCCACATACATACACACGCGCGCACGCACACACACACACACACACACACACACACACACACACACACACACACACACACACACACACACAGTAGACATATATACTCACACACAGTAGACATACAGTATGTATATACAAATATAATATGATCTTCCCCTACTACAGACAGATGCGCTAACAGTTTATGGTTTGTGGATTAGTTGCCGTGGCGCCTCATCCGTAACTATGGGGACTCCGCGGGTTGATGGGGGAGGTCTCTTCCCTCCCTGTCTGGCCAATCAGCTGGTACAGACGGTGGCTGAGGTTCTGCACCTGACACGTGCCCAGAACACACCCCACACGCATCAGGTTGCCATGCCGATGACTCCGCGACCTCACAATGACGTGGCGCCGCACCCGTGACCCTCTGTGCCTGGTTTCCATCAGGTCCTCTCCATCTGTGGGTACACTATTTTGGACAGGCACTTCTCTGGGCCCTCTCAGTGGGGGTCCTTTCTTCAGGAGGACCCTCCAGACGCTGTGTCGCTCTCTTAAGCCGTTACCGAGGGCAACAGGAGGCCTGACCACTGTTTCCAAGGCGATGGCGCCCCCCTTCTCATCTGACTTCCTTAACTTTGTGGGAAAATTCAACCTGAGGAACACAAAGAGCATGAGGGTGAAGGCTCACACACACACACACACACACACACACACACATACATTTCATACACAAACTTCATTATATATCTTACGTAAACATGCTGAACAGCATATCCATGTACCCCATACACACACAAAATTAAGCACAGAATCATAATACCTTAGATACACACATTTACAAACATCATATTGTGTGTACCCAGTTGTGTACAGTGTAGATTGAGTGTTGAGGTTGAATGTAATTAGTGTGATAGATATTTAGGCCACTTCACTAAAGCCTTAAACTAACAGACTCCTGATTTAACACCCACCAACACACATGCTCACGCTGATAGATTAGCAAGACTGTGGTAATTCTGATTAATGAAACAGATTAAACAAAACTTTAGCAAAGGCAGCAGACACATGGGAACACTGTGTACTTCAACACCTTCAATCTTCTCTAACCGGCACGCACACACACACACATACACAGGGAGTGGATGAAGGTTCCATAGGATGAGGGTATTAGTAACCTGTCACACAACTCACTCTCACTCACTCGTCTTTTCTCTCTTCTCGTTGCTACCACCTTCCTTATTTCTAATTAAACTTAACACACACACGCACACACACACACTCACACACACACACACACGCACGCACGCACACACACACACTCACACACACACACACAGACACATGAGTGTCGCACTCAGAAACTTGTCCACGCCCTAATTCATGGCACATTATCTTCCTTTACACTTCATCTTTATCAGCATTGTGGCATCTAGATAACAGTCTTTATATAGTTATACAAAGAATACAATTCTCCTTTGGTGGTTCAGATGTATATAGTCAAATGGTTATTTGGCATTGTTGTTGAGCGTGTGTGTGTGTGTGTGTGTGTGTGTGTGTGTGTGTGTGTGTGAGAGAGAGAGAGAGAGGTGGCATTATGCAAATGATGTTGTGTAAGTGTGCTTGTTTGTGTGTGTTCTGTGTAAGTGTATGTGTTTGTGTGTGTTATGTCTAAGTGTGTGTGTGTGTGTGTGTGTGTGTGTGTGTGTGTGTGTGTGTTGAGCGGCTGGCGCTGCATTAAGGGGCATTAGGTGTTAGTGTCTGAGAGGGCTTGGTGGCGTTTGAGACACATAAGGCTAATCTACCAGAGTGTTTGTCTTTGGTATTATACCACCATGCTGGCGCTCACACACACACACGCACACACACACGCACACACGCACACACACATACTGCACTGCCACTCATGCATCTAGCTATAAGTACCACACTTCGGCTCACGCGCCCACAGACCGCCACTCATACACCAAGCTGCCCGGTCAACACCACTCATACACCACAAGCTGCCCGGTCAACGCCACTCATACACCAAGCTGCCCGGTCAACACCACTCATACACCACAAGCTGCCCGGTCAACGCCACTCATACACCAAGCTGCCCGGTCAACGCCACTCATACACCAAGCTGCCCGGTCAACGCCATTCATACACCAAGCTGCCTGGTCAACGCCACTCATACACCACAAGCTGCCTGGTCACCGCCACTCATACACCAAGCTGCCCGGTCAACGCCATTCATACACCAAGCTGCCCGGTCAACGCCACTCATACACCACAAGCTGCCTGGTCACCGCCACTCATGTGTATGTGTGTGTGTGTGTACAACCCCAAAACAGAAAAAGTTGGGACATTGTGTAAAATGTGAATAAAAACAGAATGTAATAATCTGCAAATCTCTTAAACTCATATTTAGTGCCCGGTCACCGCCACTCATGCACCAAGCTGCCTGGTCAACGCCACTCATACACCACAAGCTGCCCGGTCAACGCCACTCATACACCACAAGCTGCCCGGTCAACCTTTATTTGGACAGTCCATCCACAGACCATCCTCAGATGAGTCTGTTAAGTCTCTGTGGGTGGACTATCCACGTTGTGTTAGCAGCTGTCCAGCTACAGAACAACCATCATATCAGCGGGGAACTGACCACTGTAATGTTTGTCCACTCCTACTCTACCCAGATCCTTCTTTCTGATGCTGACTTGAGAACACTTAAGTATGTGCTCTGATTGTCATACCGATGTGCCTGGCTCTTTGGCGTTGCAGCCAAGCTGCAGGTTGGCTCACCCTCCTTAACTTGTCACAGAATAAGAATATGTCAATAACTCAATTTTGATAAAAATGTCAGATAGAACCTTAACTTTCTATGGGGACGATTATACAGATGCAATGCAATGCAAAAAATCAAACCTGATCCAAAAACCTATTTGATGGAGGAAAGTTTGTGTGCAAACGTGATTGATACAATGTGAGGATGTATTTATTTTTCAATCGTCAGACACAAAAAAAATCGTAAATTTACACGAAAAATAGAGTCTAAGTGTGCCTCTGCCTAATGTATAAAATGATGAAGAGAATCTCTGGCATGGAAATGGAGCCCTGGTTGGGTTGGTAGTGCCAAACCCTGATGGCACCCCTCCTTTTCTGCTCCTGCCCAAGGTGCTAAGAGGGGCAAAGGGCATGGAGAGCTTACAGTAAGATCACTGTGTGTGCACTGTGTGGCCCTGGCATTGGTCTTACCTCACCTCCAAAGCGGTCAGAGGACATGGTGGGGGGTGGGCTTTGCTCTCAGGGGCAGGGGCAGGGGCAGTATGGGTGACTACACACCACTCTAAACTATTAATGAAGCGTCACAGAAGTCCAATAAATTAAAACTGAAGGGATGATGAATGAGGTGTATCAATCAGAACAAAGAAACTCAGGTGGTCAGCCATTTAGAATGGAATACCTCAGAATAGATTCATGATGAAAGTGACAATTTGGAATCTGTCCCTCCATTTACGAAATCCTAAAGAACAACACTAAACAAAAAACATCTCTTTAAAGAACAGAGGCTTAATGGTTGTGTGTGTGTGTGTGTGTGTGTGTGTGTGTGTGTGTGTGTGTGTGTGTGTGTGTGTGTGTGTGTGTGTGTGTAAAATGGTTATGGGGCACAGTAAGGAGTTTACTCTGTAAGCCTCCGGAATGGAAAGGATAAGAAGCTGCTCCACTTAACCTGAAACCCTTCAACACACACGCGCACATATACAGTATAATAAACAGTCTGGGATTAATAAGGTATTTAAATTATGTCTAAACTCAGATAACACTCCACGTACACACATGCACACATACACAAACACAAACACACACACACACACACAGAGTTCAGGAACATTTAAGGTTAAGATAGCTTCTTGCACATGCAAAGATGATTCTTGCACCTTGTGCATGACCTAATCTGACTCCATCTATGGGAATCCAGCAAGTCAGCTTAAAGTTCATGAAGGGACAAAATAGCCAACCCTGAGGAGTACTCATTATGAAACACAAACCCTGCATTTCTCAGGGAATATCACAGAGACCAGAGCAGGAAGCCTGGACTAATTAAGGGCCTGACAATCACATAGCAGCACATTAGAGCAAAATGAAAGCGGTGGCCTCCCAAATGAAAGGCCTTAAATACAAATGAAGGGGTGTTGTAGAGCTGCATAAAATCATAATGTCTCCATGTTTCCTACTGATGGTTTGTGCAAACTGTCTGACCTCCTATTATAGAAACAATTCATCGCTGCAAATATAACAACCACTGTTTATTGAATACAGTCACTGGGAAGTATCACTTTTCCTGCCTTCATGCATGGTCATGTTGTTGTCTATTCTTTTTTCATTCAGATGGCCTGCCATAGTGTCATCCTACCATTGCTCAATCAGATGGTTTGCATTATTTTCATCTAATACGTCTTTTGCCATATTGTCACCTATTCAGCCAAGGGTTAGCTGCCACTCTCACGCTGGCTAGAGTTGGTGCACGCTGTGTCTTCATGCCAGACTACTCTCCTGGCAAAGCCAGCAGAGGGGGAAGTTCATTCATTTTAAAGGATGGGGGTGTTTTTCCCCATCTGTGGCCAGACCAGACGTTCTCCAGCCAGTCCACCATCGCCACTCCAAAGGTCACACAGCTGTTTACTGCCAGCCTGCTGTGTGTAAAACGTGTATGTGGTCATGTGTCACATGCGACCCCCTTAAAATACTCAGCAAAACACGAGGATATATGCCAACACCTGGCTCCACTGTGTGTGTGTGTGTGTGTGTGTGTGTGTGTGTGTGTGTGTGTGTGTATGTCTGTGTGTCTGTAGATTTGGCTATGTAATAAAAGCCTGTCAGTGCCTCTCTTGGACCACCTGGAGATCATGGTAGAACACCACACACACACACACACACTTACACACCTACACACACAATCAGCTTTGGTGAAAAAGGCAACTGGCTTTCATCCTTCTCTGAAAACAATCAAATGTAGGCCACCAGTGAAGAGAAAAAGAGAAAGGCTGAGAATGTCCTTCTTGTGTGTGTGTGTGTGTGTGTGTGTGTGTGTGTGTGTGTGTGTGTGTGTGTGTGTGTGTGTGTGTCGAGCTGAGTGGAGTCCTAACTGATGTTAATGTAATAGAGTCCTAAGATCAGACTCCAAGAACTAAACCAGTTAAAAGGCTCAGTCCATCCGCCTGACTCAAGAAGGCATCATTTGAGTTCATCTGTGTGTGTGTGTGTGTGTGTGTGTCTGCGTTACAGACAGAGGTAAAGGAACATACGTATTCTTTCTTTCCTTCATTCTGAGAAACCTTTGTTTCTCAAAAACCTGCTAAGCACTAAAACTTGATGCGCCTGTGCATCATGTGTCCATTTCCAGATAACCTTAACAGAAGAATCCCCATTCATCAGAGGAATGGAATTAAGCTGCTGCTGATAGTCATGGAGAATTGTAAGACTATAAGGCTCTGTTAGTCTAAAGTATCCCTGTTCTTTGCCGTACTTCAGCCAGGAGGTCAAGGTGAACTGGAGAAACTGAAGGTGAACTGAGATGTATGTCCACCTTCACTCACAGTAAGTGCCTTCAGTCTGTGATATCACTCGGCCATCACAAAACTGATCTTTCTTTATCCCTCCGACTCCCTCTCAGAACCCTTGCTGTTGCCAGTTAAATCCTAATGCTTTCAAAGGCAAAGTCCCAAAACTATTAAACCACTCTGGCGTGGAACAGAGACCACGGCTTGCTGCAGTCACTCTCCATTCTCTGCAGAGATTTAAATCATTTTGACACGTAACCATTCAGTGTTTTGAATTTAAGGATAAGTGAACAAATATTTGCCACAGGTCACGTAGACTGACTAGTGTTTGCATTGCCTCCCCACCACATATCCTGATGTGAATTTTAGTATTTGTCTGGCAAATAACTGGGCTGATTTGAATGCACAGGTTTTAGTGTTTACACCTTTGTGTGTGTCTCTATGCCTCACATACCACTCAACAATGCCCATTCAAATGAACATGCTCTTGTTAGCACGATGGCACGCATTGTGGCATTATTTCTATTGAATTCTTATGGTATGCCAGTTATTTTCCAGAGCACAGATACAGTAATGAGAAGCATGAACAAAATGTAGGCCTACCAGAAAACTGCAACTTCGAGAGAGCATATTTTTTCTGACCACACAAATAGACCATGAATAGATGGAAACTCAGTGTTACTGTGACCCATCTCTATTTAGAAAAGCTGTCAAACCAAGTACTCTATAACTGTAGTATGATGAACTTTGTATGAAACATAATAAATGTGTTCAGTGAGGAAGCTCTTAAATAAGTTAGAGCAGCAGAAAAGTACTGAATTCCTGTTTAGGGATCTGGACAGTTTAATTTACTTGTAGTCTTTGGGATGACAATTACGGCAATGGAAATCCACTTGGTGAGAATGTGAGAAAGCTAAAGGCCTGCCTCGTCATTGCTTCACGGTCAGTTTTCTTGATGACCGTGAATTGCGTAACAATGGTATCTAGATGACTTCATAGCATCTGATGTCATGGTTTCAGAACCTGCCATATATAAAGAGCTATAACTGATGTTATGACAAGAACACTCTCACAGGCTTTGTGTCTAATCATTGTCCAGAAACATTATTGAATTAGCCTATTGAATAAGCAATTATAATCTACAGCATTTAAATTCCAGGAATCAGTCTTTTAAGTCTCCCCTGTCTAATAACTGTTTTTACAAGACCTATCACTTGTGAAATAAGCAATAAACGCCATTGCAAAGTATTTCTCATTTAGATGGGCTGTGCAGGGGCGTACCTATGTTCTCCGGGTCCTATGTTCCCTGCTTTGTATGGGACCAGGGAACATACCCTAACCCCGAGCAGGGAACATAGGACCCTAACCCCGAGCGGGGTACATAGGACCCAGGGAATGTAGGGATGACTCCGGCTGTGTGCGCTAGTTCACGTTTCAAAATAACAAATCAGGACAGCCCATCATTACAGATGTAACGCAATCCTGACTGATTTTGGGGGGTGGAGTTGGGGGGTGAAAAATAGTTTTCCTGAGGACGCATCTACACATGTACCTAACGTGTAGCTATCTACATTAGCATAGAATTGATGGCCATTCGATAGCTTTGACAAACCAAGTTCTCAAGCAGGCAGTTGTTTAGTGTATACAGTCACAGAAAGATGAAGGAGATTGTAAATACATACAAGCCGTTTCAAGGCCATGGGGGACATGGTGAAAAAAGGTGAGAAAATGTGTATCCCTTTGAGATGGAGTTTTTAGGGGTTAATCAATGGCTGGAGTGCATCTTTTAATGCCCGCTTCCAAATGAGAACATCTTAGCGGCGTGCATTTGGCCATAGTAGGCCGACTCTGGTTTAGTGGCAATAAAGACCTTGTCTTTTGATTTCCTCACAATATAGCAAGGTTTTATTCTGTTTATAGCACTAACATGTAACCTGTATGAGCACCATACAGACACTGCTGCTGGTGCTAAAGTAAGGGAGCGCAGAGTTGAGTGCAGGGGAAGATTGTAGCTCTGTACGTGCATGTGCATGTGCGTGTGTGTGCATGTGTGTGTGTGTGCATGTGTGTGTATTCGTGCATGCATGTGTGTATGTGCATGTGTGTGTTTTCAGAAGGAGCGCAAATTACGTTTTCAAAGAGCAGTTCCCAGGTTACCGCACAGCATGGAGTCCACACACACGCACACACACACACACACACAGACAGACACACACACACAATTGCACACACACTTGTGAAGATGTTTCTCTAGAGAACTCTGGTCACGTGGTGGTCTGTCCTTTTGACTTGCCCTGGGCAGCAGCACACTCTCCAGTCCAGTATGAGTTTGTAGAGGGCTAAACGAGGTGACCCTCAACACAATCTGTATTACAGCTTGCCCTCAGCTCAAGGTGTCAGATGTAAGAGTATGCAAATTAATATGTAAATATTAGTCAAACATCTGCTCAGATTACCTTTGAACTGCTATCAAATAGTAACATTGACAAGTTTACAATACACTGATATACGTGTACGTCTCTATGTGTGTGCACCTGTGAATGTGTGTGTGTGTGTGTGTGTGTGTGTGTGTGTGTGTGTGTGTGTGTGTGTGTGTGTGTGTGTGTAAAGCTGTGATGTTACTAAAAGTAATCTGACACTGTGACTATACTCTCGCCTGTAGAGAGATACCAGTGCGTCAGGGACGGGTCAGGGGGAAGAACTGAGTGTTCTGGCGGTGGGAGAGAGCCACTTATGCAACTCATGACTGGAGGGAGGCCGTTAGGAGCAGACTCAACACCTGCCGCTGCGGCGGCACAGTGGATGGAGATAGAGATGGAGATGGATTAGCATCTGTCTCTACCGGAGGAGAGGAAGCACTATGTCTGACTGATGCACAAGCAGATGCATGTCATGGTCAAGTGTGTGCTATCCACTTTCTCTCTCTCTCTCTCTCTCCCACACTCATTCACACTCTCTCTCTCACAGACACACACTCTCTCTCTCTCTCTCTCTCCCACACTCATTCACACACTCTCTCTCTCACACACTCTCTCTCTCTCTCTCTCTCTCTCACACACACACACACACACACACACACATACAGAGTGGTCCAGAGGTCCCACCTCTATCCTCAAATTCCCTCTTAGTGTGTTACCCAATATCTGCAATCCTCTGCGACTGCCCCATTTAGCACTGTGTGTGTGTATGTGTGTGTGTAAGAGAGAGAGAGAGAGAGAGAGAAAGAGAAAGAGAGAAAGAGAAAGAAAGAGTGAATGAGTGTGGGAGACACAGTAGCAATAGTAGACACGCAGTTATAAACAGTTGCCACATAACTTTGTCAGATGTTCATTAAAACCAGTCCTGCAATATAAATAGTAATTGCAATGTGTTGGTTATGCAGGTGTGTCCTCACCTGTTGCGTACCGCTGCGGTGACCGGCGGGGTGACGGCATGAAGAAAGAGGCAACAGCATAAACACACTGGTAAAATCGCAAGCATCACGGGGCACAGCACGCAAAATTCCCGGTAAAGATACACTCTGCTTCACTCGCGTTCTGTTGGACATAAAGGACAGGAAAGAGTCGCGTGACCAGCTTGTCTTCCATGCGCGGAAACGGTCTATTTTCTAGTTAACAAGTTACGTTTTTAAAGTTAAGTTTCGAAAACACCTACAGTCGTCAGGGGAGTTGTTAAGTGAACACAAGCCTTAACTCCTGGTGATTAGATTCTCTTGAGTCTCAGAAACCCTCTCGTGCGCCTCGCGCCCCCTATTCCGTTTAATAACCTACCTCATGGGCGGGACTGGGTGATTCGGTGATGCTGCTGATTCACTGCACGATAAGAGACTAGATCAGATGAACGGATGTTTAACGTATACATGGATGCTTATTTACATCCAAAACCCGAATAGAAATGATTAATAGAAATGATCAGAATGAGGGTAGCCTAAATCAGCTGTGAACCATAGAGTAGCCTAATGGACAAGATGCCTAAAGGAAAAGTGCGTGTGTGTGCGCGCGTGTGTGTGTGATGTAGTCAAGACCACCTAAACCCAGACCAAGTCATTAAGACTAAAGGGTATCAAGACCAAGACAAAATCAAAGCCAAGGCAGTATGAGACCAAGTCAAGACCAAGACAAGAAACATGTTTGAGTCTAGGCACCATATCAGCTAATGTCTATAATTTCAGCCAGGCCACCCTAAGATTAAAAGCTCCCCTAAAAAGTAATATGCGTCCAAATTCACATCCAATCTCTGTTGAATTGCTCACGGAGTAGGCCTACTTATCTCACATACATCAGATGTCACGTGGAAGAGAGGAACCAGTGCTTTCTAATGATATGCGGCTATAGGTGCGGTTATTAATAGGTGCGAAAATTAACGTTGGACATACATGACATTTTAGCATATTTCCATTCTGCACACAGCGCATCTCCACCCATTACTCTCGGCAGTATTTCTTAACTCGTGGCAAACTATATATTAGAATAAACAGCAGAACTTACCGGACACGAAGATACGCATTCTTCTGCTTTGAAATTGCAGCATATTTCTATATGGTATCCAACTTTGGGCTGGAATTCTAATGTAATAGCACCCCAAAATAATGAACTTGGTTTCCATATCAAAGAATCAAAGGTTGATCATGGCATGCACAGATCAACTGTGCTTTTGAATATATTTCTACATATGGTTCAGGTGACACGAATGCAACAATCACGAGACAAGTATTTTTCCTTGACATAAAGGCTGACTTAAGATATATGCAAGTATTATCACATCATTCTTGCTGTCTTGAAAACGATATAGCCTAGCATAATAGATAGCCCTTACAATGACCAAATAGATTAATAGTAAAAAACACTGAAAATAGCCTAGGCCTCAAATGACTAATATCTGACTTATCTGGTTAAAACGTGTCATAGCTTAGTCTAGGGTGCAGTTGTTTTGGTTTCAATACTGATTGATGATTGTTTGGTGAATGTTTGATTATTGAATGATCACATACGTTAACAGTAGTTTGTAGCTAGTACTGTAGTAAAGTAGGCTACCCTAGTTCAACAAGAGCACTGATCAAATGCGATAGGAGAGGAAGGGCGGAGAGAGAAGGCCGTGCGTAATTTCTCAATCTATACATCTGCTTTTAGAATTTCATGGTATTCTGCAATTTACACATCCAGTAAACGGCGGCTCAAGAGGGGATTGTTGTGGAAGTCAAGACAGTGTTCTGTAATCAGGTTACCCTTCTGAGATCTTACTGAGATCATATCACCATTGCACTCCCTTTCTCTGTCAGATATGTGCGACGGAGTATTAGGGCCATACATGAAGAAAAAATATATTTTTGCCATGACAAAATTAAACTCTTAAACAAGAGTAGACTCATGTCGACATTAAACTCAAAATTTCAAGAATAAAGTTGACTTTAATCTCGACATTTCGTCTTTATTCTCGATATTCAAAAATACATTTCACATTGCACATATCTTAAATAACTCTTTGTCTGCTTATTGTACTGTAGGTAATTGGCATTTATTGCATACTCCAGAATCATCTCACACGGACACATCACATCTCACAGATTTGCGATTATGCTGTCATGACTGGAATGAATGAAAAATAACTTGAAACAAGTCTACTACATTTGAGACCGAGACAAGACTGAGTCAAAATAAAGTTGATTCCAAGACAAGACCAATACTGTATAAGGGGTCTCGAGACTGGTCACGAATACTACAACACTGGTGTGTGTGTGTGTGTGTGTGTGTGTGTGTGTGTGTGTGTGTGTGTGTGTGTGTGTGTGTGTGTGTTTGTGTTTGTGAGTGAAAGTGGGAGAGAGGGAGAGGGAGATAGAGAGAGATTAGTATCAGTCAGGAGCCATTCATTAGAAGCATGATCCACTCATCAAACGTGGGCATTTCTCTGTGTGTGTGTGTGTGTGTGTAGTCTAAGAAAGTTAGCCTGAAAAGGGATCAAATGCGCATTTGGTATAATTGGCCATTGGCCAAACCATCATTGTATGTAGATTAAGAATTCCATGTGCTTACAATGGCAATTCTTAACAGGAAAACAATTACAGAGCTTTCAATAGCAAAATGAATATTAGGCGAAAAATCAAAAGTTCATTTTAGTTAATCAAGATTTTAGTTAATATCTCCCATACTTACTCACAATAAGTCCTTGACTAACTGATTAAGCACTCAAGGAGTTGGGGTCAAAGGTCAAGGTTGCAAAGGGGTCACACTCTCAAAGAAATGCTGTGTTTGTGCAATATCTCCCAAGCAGATTGATGGGATAGTTATTCAATAAAGCTTAGATAAACTGATCAGGTAGCCTACTCAGGTCTTTCCAGGTCATATAGGATATGGCAGATGGAGGAATACCAATCCATGCTTTGCGTCAAGTTCGATTTTGTTTCTGAATATTTGAAGAATTATATTGCAATTAGTTCACCTATACAATACAGGACTATGTACAGGTAACAAAATATGGAAGAAGGTGGCCTTTACTGATTAACAGTACTAGGTCTGATGAGGATCCCTCAACCTCCTTGGATAGAAACATTGAATTTCAAGAGTGACCCCATGTTGTGACCTTGACTTTTGACCCCCTCAACACCTAATCAGTTCATCAGGGCCTTATAGTACATAAGTATGGCAAGTTTTGATGGTCCTTCTGGGGATATTGGAAAATATCACAATGTGTTAACATATGATTTGGCCTATATATTATTGTGGTTAATTGAGATTTGTGATTTTTTTGTGAAGGGTTGGAGTTGTAGGCACTTGATATTCTTAATCTACATGAAAAGACAGGGAGTCACGTGACATCTCAACTGCGATGCAGGTGTAAAAGACAGGTCCAGTGATACCAAATCCCATCGCTATATTTACTTCCACCTTCAGCCCAATTTGCTCCCTCCTGTCTGTTGCTGTCTAATTCCCGGAAGTCCACGGAATTTTCCCTCTGCCACAGACTGTTGGTCTGTTTACTTGTCTGTCTGACTTACTGTCTGCCTCTCTCTTCTCTCTCTATCTCTCTCTCATTCTCTCTCTCTCTCTCTCTCTCTCTCTCTCACACACACAGAAACACATAGACACAGAGGGGGGGGGGGGGGGGGGGGGGGGGTATCTTTATACTAGTTCCAATTCCCCCTGAATGACTTTCATTGACTGCATTCATTGATGACCTTATCTGATGCATGGTGTTAAGTTGCAACCTCTCTCTCAAATTCAAATAATAAAAAATTCTTTATTGGCATGACAAGGTCACTCATATTTCCAAAGCAGCTATTATAAGTGAGCAAACACGTATACATACAGTGTCAATAGTAAATATATAAAACATATTCATAGTAAAAAATACAGATAGTGTATTTGTGTGTGTGTGTGTGTGTGTGTGTGTGTGTGTGTGTGTGTGTGTGTGTGTGTTTGTGTGTGTGTGTGTTTGTTTGTTTTTTCTCTGTCTGTCTGTCTGCATGTTTATGACTCTGACCCTTAGGCTATGTCATATACAATTTCAGCTCAACGGGGCTTCATTCATCTTGTTTTGCATCATAACAATGAACACTGTCTGGGGGTGCCAAGGTCTGCACCTTCCAGAGCGAGCCCATAAACAGTAGCAAGGAGTTTGTCACCTCTAACCCTTTTACTAATTGTGCATTTGTGTACTGTATAATAGTATACTTCTACTGTAGATTTGTGATGCTTCAAACGTGTGGATGTGGTTTCCGATAAAACTACTGCATGTACTTTTGCAGTTGAAAATAAAAGTATTTGGAGAAAAACAAAACAACAATTTCCTCCACCCATGCATCTACTGAACTGATCAGTGGACTGACCCCTACTGCCACCTATAGGGGGAGTAAAGTAGCACAGACTGGGTTTCCCCCCACTTTTCCTCACTTCACTACATCTTTCTCAATGAGTATCTCATTCAATTAGAGTAAAAAATATATTCACCATTTCATGGCGAGAAGGCTTTGAAAACTTTGTGTAGAAACACCAAAAATCTCTTAGTGAGGAGATATCCCTCTGAAGGGTCATAGAGGTAAGTATGTACATAAATACATACATACATACATACATACATACATACAAATAAAGAAAAATAAAAAAAAACACTCAAAGAAATACTATATAATAATTTACCACTTCTGAGGTACATTGTTTTGAACAACTACTTTTTGGTATCACTGTGGACTTCATTTTGATGATACGTGGTTGTCTGAAGGACAGAGGAACACACCTGCCATACCCTCTACTGTCCTGGCAGTTATGGTGTTTTGCTCAGTGCCACCTGGGCAGCTATGGTGTTTGCAGGTTTTGCTCAGTGCCACTGCCACCTGGGCAGCTATGGTGTTCAGTGCCACCTGGGCAGCTATGGCTTGTAAGGTTTTTGTATGATGTGCAGGTGGTTAGCTCAGTTTTCACACTAGTAACTCTAATAATACGGTACTGCAAACTATAAACTCTAATAATACAGTTTTTCTCATTTGCTTTGACGCATTTCTCAGATCAGAATTGAAATTCTCTAGATCAGAATTGTTCAAACATATCTTATCACTTGTGCACAATAGTTTCTTCCCATCTTGAACAAACAGCAATGCTTTAGTACATCCATACAACCGATTTTGTGCAAATGTCTGCTGTTTTTTTTAAAAAACATTTATTGGACTCCAATCAAGTTGAAGAAGCATCTCAAGGACCATTAATAAGTAGCATGCACCAGAGCTCAATTGCAAGTGTCATCAAAGGGTCTGAATACTTTCAGTAATTTTGAAATATTCTTTATTTGTTATAAATTTACAAAACTCTCCAAACACCTGCTTTTTTGTGGAGTGTGTTGGGGTATTGTGTGCAAATAAGATTGATGAGGGAAAAAATAATTAAATCCATTTTAAGATGAGTCTGAAACAAAACAAAATGTGGAAAACTTGAAAGAATCTGAAAACATTCCAGTTGCACTGTATTTCAGCACTTGTGTCATTACATGCAAATGTGTTGAACTAGCTGTCATAACTAGTTGTCATAGTCTGTCTAGCAAATAAATATATGTGACCTGACAGACAGGAACGTCAGGATGTATAGAAAGATGTAAAATGGTGCACAGCTCTGACCAAGAGGCGTTTTATTATATTGGTAATTTTTCATTTGCACAATGCTGTGAAAACATTTGTTTTTTTATACTGTCCCAATGTCTGTCAACACAAAAAACTCAAAACTATCCACTGTCTTGCAATCAACCCCCTTCACACACAATAATGTGTAACTTTGTAGTTTAGAAATAGAAAATAGTGCTGCCTTGCGCATTGTTACTTACTAAAATACTTTCTGGCCCCTATTTTCCGACCTAGCACATGGCGTGGTTATTTTCCCAGCGCAAAGTTTATTTCTTTTTGCGCTGGACATTTCATAACTAAACCACACCCAATATGGACTGGACAAACCCTGAAATTTGTTTAAACTATTCACCAGTGACCATGCGTTTTAGACTGTCATGATAGGGCCCACAGAGTTACAGTACAAGACAAAACCATTTGACTACCTTGACGTGGCATCAGGACTTGTCATTTTGATTGCTGATAACAGTTTCATTGGTATAAATATTTGCTTTTGAGGCATAAACAAAGCATTTTGAGCAAAATACGTGTCTTTTCAGGTAAGTCACTATGCGGCAGAGGTGGGACCAAGTCACTGTTTGGCAAGTCACAAGTAAGTCCCAAGTCTTAGCAGTCAAGTCCAAGTCAAGTCCCAAGTAAATACAGAGAAGGGCAAGTCGAGTCCAAGTCCAAGTCACATCAAAGCCAAGTCGAGTCCAAGTCCAAGTCCCAATCTTTTTCAAGTCCTGAACAAGTCATCAGGTACTCTTCACTTAATAATGCCATTATTAGACTATCGATCATAATTTTAGCACTTCCATCTAATCCACAGTATTTTTTTTATAAATACAGATTAAAATATGTTCAATGTTTCTGTCTTGTAATCTTTTACGACATGTGCATACCTGTGTAATATACACATGTGCATACCTGAGTAATCTCTACAAAATGGATAGCTACATGACACTCAGCACAGCTGCAAATATATATAATGTTTTTCCAAATTGCTGAGCCCACTGTAAGGATGAGTAATAATTTGACTGATGGTATTTCACTGTGCTAGGCCACAGATTTGCCAGCAAACAATTTATTAGGCTGTCTGCCAGTGGTGACTCATAAGGGAAGCCAAGGTCAACACTTTTATATTATTTAAAAGATAATAATGACAGTAATTTTGTTTTAAAGTATTAATTTCTTAAGAAATACTAGACATTTGATGCTGTTTATCTAATTTGTAAATGGTGCACGGTCACTTTACGCCCATTGTGTGCCACTGTCCACACGTTCTCATAATGATCTTTTTTTACCAGCTCCGTTCAAATATAGCCTATGGCTAGTCCACAAACTTGTTTGTGCCACATGTATAGCACAATTTTAACAAAGATAAGCATGATATTAAGTTGGCACAAACAGCTTTCATTCCTTTGGAAAGAGAAGCATGTATGACATGATGCTTGCTTGACATTTTCTGTTTGCAATTAAAAGTGAATTATGAGCCTGGTAGCCAGTAGCCACGTGGAATGCGTTTCAATCGGCATATCATGTGCTTCATGTAAATAAATTATTGAATACTTCAAGACTCACCAGTTCCATTACACAAGGCAAAGACAACTCTTCATAATATTCTTGTCCACTTTCCAAATCACAGTGAGTGCAGCTATGTCATAGTGACCTAGATCTCATAGTTTATAACAGTATAGTAGGCTAGTGAGAAACGGATAAATTCACAATCTCCTCTAATCTCGTATTTTTTTGCCTCCACGATTTCTTTTTATATGTTTCTTATATTTAAAAGAAGATATCAATCATCATCAACAATGACAAGCCAGCTGGAACCTACTCGTTTTCTCTCCCTCTTGTGCGTGCTTAGGTGTGTTCTCAATTAAATGCAGTAGCTTAGCATAAGTTTAAGTTGGATCTTAATGGAGAGGACTCGAAAAGTATCATCTTTATGTAACATGCTGTTGGTGCTTTTTGACAAACGTTCTCTAACAAGAGTGCAAATCAGTTTGCAGTAAAGCTACTAGTGATTGGCTAAATGTTGGTCCTTCCTCTGTCTCTTGGTGCCCTACACACAGTGCGTAACGCGTGTGGGGGTAGTGGCAGTAGGCTACTGAACTGTGCTCTGGCCGCTTGTCTCCGCTATTTTTTATTTTTTTTTAGTCGCGGGAAAGCGTCTCTGGGTTGACTGGTACACGATCAGGAAATTTAGTTTTTGATTCAGTCGAGTCGCAAGTCATGCCGAATTTTATCAAGTCAAGTCTGAAGTCATTAAAATCATGACTCGAGTCTGACTCGAGTCCAAGTCATGTGACTCGAATCCACATGTCTGCTATGCGGTGCAATTTGCTCTAATTGTTTTGAGAAATGTACGGAGCCCCTAAGGGGACATGAGCAAAATAAAAATCTAAAGTTTAGTTTCATGTGCTCACGTGAAACTTTCATGTGCTCACATGAATGCACTAACTGATATGCAAATATTAATGATGATTCGAGAAATGCAGCAAAGCGACTAAGAAAAACAATAATAATGTTGCATTTAAAAGTTACCCATTGCAGGCTACTATCACCACCCAGTGGCCATTAATGTTATTGTCCCTGTGTGTGTGTGTGTGTGTGTGTGTGTGTTAGTGTTACTTACATGCACAAGCCAGACAGGGTCCTTAATGTCAAGTAACATGTAATGTCTCTGAAACAGTGTGTAGAGTAGCCCAT
>NC_055967.1:32559961-32592461 GCF_018492685.1 Alosa sapidissima
GACCAAACTCTGAACCACCTCCACTTATATTGTCTGAGTGTGTGAGTGTGCGCTTGTGAACTGACCAACTTTAAACTTGCTGTACCCTGTAATATGGCTTTTAATAGTTGTCTGTCTGTCTGTAGGCAAAGCCTTATCAAGTGCACTATAGCCTATGTATATAGCTGGAACAGCCTTGAGACTGCAGAACATTTTTCACTCAGCCATCTAGTTGCCAATGTGTCCTCAGAATGCCCACAACCCCTAAGACCCCTGGATTGAGCCGAGAGTACGAGGACATTCTACTATAACCTCCTAAGACCCCTGGATAGAGCCGAGCGTGGGAGAGTGAGGAAACCATCGGAGGCCCCCTGGTGTAATGCGGACTAAAGGAAGAGCCCATTACTCTGGAGCGGATCTGGCCCACGAGGCACCTAGACTAATATAGTTTCACTTTCGCTAATGCTGCAAGACATGGTACTTGGCCTAAGTGGAAGACTGCGCACTACAAGTACCCTTCTGGCAGCGGAGTTAGGATCTGGCTACTGGGTTGCAGATTTAGTATCTGGCTGCTGGGTTGCAGATTTAGGATCTGGCTGCTGGGTTGTGGATTTAGGATGTTACTGCCTGGGAGTTGAAGTTGGGAGGCTGTCACAAGGGGCCGCATAAACCTCTGGGAACCTGGGCTTGGGCCTCTTGGTATCCATCTATATACTCATCAGCCTGTCCACAAGCTTATGTTGTTATATGTTGTTATATATGTTGCTCTCTCTCTCTCTCTCTCTCTCTCTCTAACCCTGATTATAGCATGTGTGTGTATATGTATGTGTAACTGCGTGTGTGTGTGTGTGTGTGTGTGTGTGTGTGTGTGTGTGTGTGTAACTATGTTTGTGTACTTACTGTTTGTGGCCATCCATTCATTGAGGTCTAAGCCATGTGGCAAGGCGCTGAATGTGAAGAGCTCAGTGCTGCTCTGCGTGATTCTCTCGCTCACACACTCTGGACGCAGGTACGGCTTCTTATCTCCACACAGAGGAGCCTGCCAATTATTATTCTTCCTGACACACACACACACGCACACAGACACACGCACATATGCGCACACACACACACACACACACACACAACCATACGCACGTGCACGCGCGCACACACACACATACACACACACACACACAAAACATTTTCATAGTCAAATTAACCTCCTTTGCATGCACTGAAAGCCTCACACTTTCCAGGATATTATGCGACTCCATGGACTTAAATAGACGTATTTGCACTCACACAATCATACGTCATATATAAAACATATCAGACCACTTTTATTTATTTCACTTGAAGGTTGTGTTCTATCAATTGTTTTACCATATTAAATGTGAGTGTATCTATGTATATTTATGTGTGTGTGTGATGGTGTGTGTGTGTGTGTGTGTGTGTGTGTGTGTGTGTGTGTGTGTGTCAGCGGAGCAAATAAATAAAAGAGTTGACTCTGGGTGACCTTGCCAGAGCAGATAACAAAAACATACTCCACTAACCATCCCTGCAATGTGTGTGTGTGTGTGTGAGGGAGGGAAAGAGAGAAAGTGTGTGTTGGAATAGGGGGAGGGGTCTCCTAAAGTGAAACAGCGCAGTCATTGTTCTTTATACCCATAGAATTAGGTAGCCTCTCTATCTCTCTCCCTCGCATGCTCTTTCTCTCCCTCGCTCTCAGTCTCTCTCTCTCTCTCTTTCTCTCTCTCTCTCTCTCCCTCCCTCTAAACTCCCCATAGGAGACTCTGCCAGCACTCTATTTATAGAGCATGGCCCCACATTGTAAATCAGCCAGACTACAGTGTCTAGCTCTTACTGTACGCATTCTCTCATACTTCTCCTACCCTTACTATACCCCACACACTATAATCCACTAAACTCCATTACCCTGCAGAGTGATAGTGCTTATTTGTGTCCATTCACAGTGCTTGAATATGATTATATTGTCATACATGCGGGAAAATGTTTAACATGCGTCAGAGGAGGAAAGTACAGCTGTCTTTACTTTGAAGAGCATTTTTTAAATTAGTTGCATGCATCTGTGGGGTGTGTGTGTGTGTGTGTGTGTGTGTGTGTGTGTGTGTGTGTGTGTGTGTGTGTGTGTGTACGTATGTGTGTGAATGTGGGATAACCAGGCAGGTGCCACTGCTGCTACACTCTCTCTCTCTCTTTAACACACACACACACACACACACACACACACATTCACAAGCTGTTTATCAGTGAGATGGAATGAGGGAAGTAATATGTCTGTCTGATGCTTGATCTCTCCCTCTTTCTCTCTCTCACACAACAACAACGCATCCAAATATACTCAACAGCATGTGTGTTTGTGGGTCAGCTAAGGGTATTTTTACCCAAACGTCTCTCTATCCGTCTCACACACTCCTCCACTTGCCCATGGCTCATCTTACACCACTTTAAACACACTTGTTGAACCTCAATACCCTCTCTGTCTGTCACACACACACACACACACACACACACACACACACACACACACACACACACACACACGGAGGAAGAGAAGAGAGAAAGAGAGAGATTCACAGAAACTGTGTGATTCTCTTACACAGCAAGAAACTCAGGTGATCTTATCAAATAAATATGCACCCCCCCCCCCCCCCCCCACACACACACACACACAACCATGTCAACCATGTCAACCATGTGCATTCCTCACCTCCCACATTTAATGTCTCCCTCTCTCTCCATCTATGTGTGTGTGTGTGTGTGTGTGTGTGTGTGTGTGTGTGTGTGTGTGTGTGTGTGAGTATCAGCAGCAGTGTGTGTAAGCAGCAGCAGGTGGCTTTCATACTCACAGATTGAGGAGGCTGACGTCGTTGAGGTTGATCGCATGAGTGTTGGCGTAAGTGTGTGCCCCGTCACTCTCCGCCGCACCAGAGTAACTCTGGCAACCCCCCATTTAACAAAGCCACACACACTCACACACTCACACACACGACAGGAGGCCGACTTTGCCAGGCCCATACGAGGAGGACACATATGTTTACAGACACACACACCTTCTATTCGACATACTCACTCAAACAGAATAGCCCCAAACACAGAGGCACACGTACTCACATTCATACACAAAGACACTTGCCGACACTCACAGTACCAAACACAACAAAGAAAAAACAACACTAGTGCACACACAATCACACGGATAGTTTGGCACTCACACTCACACTCACACACACTGAGCACTGGCACTGAGAAACTCACACACACATACACACACTAAACGCTCATACAGACACTCGCACACAGACACACTCAGTAGCTCCAGTAATCCAGACGGCAGACTTCAGCTGTGTGTCCAGGGCTAAAAACTGCAACTGAAATGTTACAGTCTGAGCGCCGGCTAGTTAGTGTGTGACTGTGTGTGTGTGTATGTGCGTCCCACCCGAGGCTGTCTCCGCCTCCAACAGCAGCAGAGTTGACAGGCAGGTTTCACCACACTACAGAGAAAATATTTACACACACACACACATACACAGAGAGAGAGAGAGAGAGAGATGAACACATAACACACAATGAGAGAGGGAGGGACACTTGAAAACATGCAACAAATAAGCAAGGCAAACAGCGCCATGACACACACAAATGACCATGGGTTCTGGCTCATAAATAACACCTATTAGGCCTAAATGAGTCTAAGTCCCTAAAGTCAGAGCATGGGGGAGAATGAGAAACAGCAAATGCTGCAGGGGAAAAAGTATTAGGTCTACAAAAACATCAAGTATCACGTTTCAGCATTGTTAAGAAAACAGCAGCTAGTAAGAAAGAAAGAGAAAAAGAAAGAAAGAAAGACATGAATAGCCTACATCCATTTAAACAGAATTGTGTTCTAAAGAAGAATCAACTGTACTCAGGATGTGTTTAATTTAGATAATGATGAAAAGTTGCAGTGAGGTGAAAGACCAGCTGAACTCTCCAACAGTGTGTCTAACAGTTAAATCCTTTTAACTGCATGGTTAAAAGTCCTGACAGAAATTCCTTCCCATCTGGCTCCAACTGTAGACCGTGTGAGGAGGCCTCTCTGACGCTTCATGCTTGCAGCAACTATAATGGGAGAAGGGGAGAATTGATCTACGTTTCCATCTGAAACAACTGCCCATTCTGAAATGCTCAGAGACACACATATAGCAATTACACCATAGATTAATCATACAAACACTGGAACAATGTTCTGTCACTTCAATTCAGTGGCTTGACAGATAGTCTCTCTCTTTCACACAGTAGGCCTAGGCTTTGCATATTTCTTACATTATTAATCTAGCACTCATGGTCATGGGTAGATATGACACTGTTGACTACCTATGGCAGAAATTGAGCAATACTTTAGTCTTGTTAGTTTACAACAAGTGCAACCCACATGCCCAATCTCTCTCTCTCTCTCTCTCTCTCTCTCATTCATTCTCAGTCCCACCTCCCTGTCCCTCTCCCTCCTCATGTAATCTCTTCTTGTACCCAGAGCAATGGTTGGCATGCCCAAGACTCCCAAATCCAAAAACAATTGACAATTAAAACCCAATGTGATGCTTCTGTGATAATGTAGCCTGGGTGAACCCAGACAATTCTGCAGAGCAAATTCAGATTTGCTTACAGGTTCACTTTGGTTCACTCAGCCTAGTGATAGGCTAATGCCAACAAGTATTTTAACAACTTAAAGTTGAAACGTGTCCATATACAGATCAAAATAGCATTTCAATAATTGTCATTATTTTACTATTTTCATTTAGGATTGTGATCTCTGGGATATTTGGAACAGAGACATTGGTAGCCTACACCCAGTCCATTTGTGAGTTACAGTTGTTTATATTCACACACACACACACACACACACACACACACACACTAACAAGCCAGACTAGTCCTGACTTTGATATACAACCCCAAATCAGAAAAGGTTGTGTAAAATGTAAATAAAAACAGAATCTGCAAATCTTGTAAACTTTAGCTGCAAAAAGGACAGCCAATATACAGTATCAAATGTTGAAATGACACGTATGACTATTTCATGGAAAATATATGTTCACTTTGAATTTGATACCAGCAACAAGTTGAGATGGGAATATTTTACAATTGATTAAGGTAACTGGCAACATGATTGGGTATGAAAAAGAGCATCCCAGAAAGGCAGAATTTCTTAGAAGTAAAGATGTAGAGGTATTCATCACTCTGTGTAAACGTGTGTGGACAAATGATAAAACAATATAATTAATGCTTTTTAACATGAAAAAAAGTATTTGGGGAGTTCATCATCCACAGTACATCCAGAGAAATCTTTGCAAACAAGGGACAGAGCTAAAAAACCTTATTGGATGGCCTTGGACCTCTGATGACACTGCATTAAAACCAGACCTGTTTCTGTAATGAAAATCATTGTATGGGCTCAGGTAAACCTCTGATAACCATTGTCTATGAGCACATTGATACTTAATTCACAGGGGCGGAGCTCGGGTATTGTGTGAGGGGGGGCGGGAGATGTTTGCCCCCCCTCACTGATTGTTGCAGTAACCCGCACTGTCGCGTTGGCTTGCACTAGCGTAATTTCACCAACCTTTCCATTCACACATGTAATATGCAGTAGCCAACCAACCAAAATATTTAATATATGTTTATTCCAGGAAAAATAAAAAATAAAGCCTTTGATCATAGCTCCCTATTCCGGTCAAACAAACAACAACTTTGCTCAACAACTTCAACTCATTTAGCATGTTAAAGGGACAACAACTATCCCATCCTTTTTAAAGAAAAGAAACGTAAATGAAAACAATATCCCATAGCCCTTGCCTAACAGAAAATGAGCGACTGTGAACTCAAGAACGTTAAAAGTTGGCCCACTTTTAAGAATTTCTCAACAAAGGAAAAAACAGACACGTAGCTTTACAGGCCTAAAAGGACATGCACACTGCAAAAAACATTTAATCTATGAGTTTCAGCATTCTCTCCTTCATGTTTGCAAATCTGTCAATAACTTTATCCTTATTGACCTCAATGTCTCTCTCGATACAGAGGAGCGCTAAGTCTGACAGCCGCTGGCCACTCACCCATGGTGGAGCGTAAGATGAGTTTCAGTCGGCTAAAACTTCTCTCTGCCTTCGCACTGCTAATTGGAATCGTCAAGTAAATACGATAAAGAATGGCAAGATTAGGAAAAGCCCGATCCATGTCGTTTGCGATGAGAAATGGGAGGATTCTGTGGGTGTTTAAATGCATGCACAGCTCACTGTACATTGCACAAAATGTAACAAATTCATTAACCACTTCGTCGGCATTGGATAGATCCTGTGAATAAAAGTCCGCAAGCGCTCTAACTTTATCAGGCGCAGCAGAGTAAAATGTTTCGGGTTCAGAGCAGCAAATTTTCCAGCTATTCTCTTGAAATCTGCAAATCGATGTTCAAACTGAGAAACAAAGACGTCAAGTATGTAGTAAAACACATCGACTCTGAATCTGTCCCTGCTGTCTTCTAAAATCTCATCTGCGTGTTAATCTGAACACAAACGCTTTTTCTTACGAACTCTTCCCCTATCAAAATCGGTAGTTCCCTCACACAGTATAGCCAGCTCTCTGGCTGTGTTAAACAGACAAAAACTATGCCTAACCCAGCCTACATATATTTTTATTGAACATTTAAGTAGTAAACAATTCCGAATGGATATGTGGTCAATAAACTGTATTTAAAAAATAAGATAAAAATCCTACCAGTGGGGGGCCCCCCCTAGCGGCGAGGCCCCGGGTTTTATTTTATTTGGGGGGCCCCCCAAATCTCCGCTACTGTTAATTCACAAATGCTAGTGTAAACTTTACCATACAAAAGAAGAAACTGTATTTACGTGCAGAAATACTACCGTCTTATCTGGGCCTGAGCTTGTTTAAAATGAACTGAGGTAAAGTGGAAAAGAGGTCCTGTGGTGAGATCCATTTGCCATTCTTTTTGGAAATCATGAACTCCAAAGAGGAGAGTGCCTATCCAACTACCCAACTTATCCAACTTGTTGGTGTAGACGTGCATTAGTGCCTACAGCATGGGCATCTTGCACATCTGGCAAACAATCAATTTTGAATGATGTATACAGTAGGCCTACATTTGAGCAACATACTGCCATCCAGGCAATGTATTTTTCGGGGAAGACTTTGAATAGTTCAGGAAAACAATGCCAAAATGAATTCTGCACATATTTCAACAGTATTTCTCCATAGAGGAAGAGTCCATGTGTCAAAATGGCCTGTCTGCAGTCCAGACCTGTCAAATTAGGTGCATCATTGAATGAAAAACATTAAGAATAGCCTACCCCATACTGTTGAGCAACTGAAATCCAATATCGGCAAGGAATGGGATAAAACAAAACTCTATAACTGGTTCTCAAAACTCTATAACTGGTCTTCTCAGTTGAGTCGAAATTTTCATTTACAACATTTGATATGTTGTCAATATCCTTTTTTGCAGCTAAATAGGCTGTGTTTAAGAAATGTGTAGCTTTATCACATTCTGATTTTATTTGCATTATAACGTCCCAACTTTTTCTGATAATTAGCCTAGTTATGAGTAGGCTTATCATTTTGACTGTGGTTGGCTGAGTGGTGCTTAATTAATGCAGCGGATGCGGAGACGACTAACAATGTGGATACATATGTGAAAACTTTTTCGTGATGCGAGAGATGTAGGCCTAGCCACTAGCCAGAAAGTTTGATTCCCTGGCTTAACAGCTGATAGCCTTCCCACTGGGACTTGGGCTAAATTTGACGCATTGCGTATGACGTTATCAACCGGCTTTTCTCTCCCGTCCTGCGCCCAGGCTCTGCTGTTGCTAAAGGGGTCTATCCTCACAGTGGACCAGTATGGCGAACGCTGTGGACACCAAACTGTACGACATTCTCGGGGTTTCTCCATCAGCATCCGAGAATGAACTGAAAAAGGTGAATTAGCTAAAGCTACTTATTATGCACGATAGGTCACTGGCACGGTCCATCCCATCGGTCGCACTTGGATAACGTTAACGTAAGATGAGCAGACGTTTGCTCTAGCTAACCAGATAGCAGGATAGCCATTGCCATTGTGCTAGTTTTTACACTACCCTGCTTTGTTATGCTAGCTAAGATTATGCTAGCTAGCTGACTAGCTTGCTATTCATGTGGCCTAGTTTCCTACGTGAAATTGCGTTTTTGGGCCTGACACCAAAATCTGGGCGCCTTTGTATGACTGGCTTTTTGTCAGCGTTTCATCTCACGTTCAGTGTTTGTCTGACAAAACAATAACGTCAGATGGCAAATGTATTATCTTGCCGAAGGACCACTTCAGGAGGCTACACAAACATTGACTGACAGGCGTAACGTTAATGGAAATCGTATTCGCTAGCTTGTAACGTTTACCCACAAAATGTAGCCATAGCTATTAATCCGCTTTTGGCATTGCTGGAAGATCTCAGCGATTTCTTGAAAACTATGTCATTGGGGAGTTGGTTCATGTTTTCATAGGACATGTATGCTTCACTGATGGTTGCACAATGTTTTTTATAAAGTAGCAAATGTTAGGTAAGAAGATCAATCTCATAAGTCATAACCTCCAGCACTGCTAGCGGTATTGATGCTGTGAATCCCCCCAAATGATGACTCTTGTCCCGTAAGAACGAGTGCAATTGGGTCTAATTGACGTGATAATTGATTTGCCCGTGTTCCCCAGGCATATCGAAAACTAGCGAAGGAATATCACCCAGACAAGAATCCAAACGCAGGAGACAAGGTAAGCAGTGCTCCCGTGACGTCAACACGTGTATCAGCTGTGTGTTTTGCGTTTAGGGGAGGTATATGAGTTCGCGATTTAGGTTAGATCAATGCAATGCATTTTAATAATTGTTACATTTAATTTTCAGACACATATCCTCTGTTTTCATTTTGTGTTTTCATATTTACATATGTATGTGCTTTCCTCTGTGTGTGCGTGCGTCTGTGTGTAGTTTAAGGAGATCAGTTTTGCCTACGAGGTGCTGTCCGATCCGGAGAAGAAGGAGCTGTACGATCGCTATGGCGAGCAGGGTCTGCGTGAGGGTGGCGGCGGGGGGGCCGGCATGGAGGATATCTTCTCCCACATCTTTGGCGGGGGCCTCTTCGGCTTTATGGGGGGCCAGGGGGCGCCAGGGCGCAGCCGAAACGGTGGAAGGAGGAGGGGCGAGGACATGGTGCATCCGCTCAGGTGAGGCCTGGGGGAGAGAAGAGGGACAGACAGAGAGAGAGAGAGAAAGGAGGGAGGGAGAGAAGAGATGGGTAGAGAGGAGAGGTGGTTAGAAATAAAGATGGAGTCTTTGCTGCATTCATTAGGGCCTGATGGTCATTGAAATTAAGGGGTGTTGCATATGGGAGTGAAGCAGACGTTAGTCAAGCTTGGAGCATAAAGAGAAGAGTACAATATCAGAATGTATCTCTGACTTGGGTCATAGTTCTGATAAAACATGTACAATTCCTGTTCATCAGCTGCTGTAATCATTATAAAGTATAACGTGACTGTACAGCATCTTTTTATGTTGAAAACGTACTTTAGACTGTCTGTGTTTGACACAAAAGCTGAGCTGGCAGAGGTATAGGGTGTGTGTGTCTGTGTGTGTGTGTGTGTCTATGTGTCTGTTTATGTGTGTGTCTGTGTTGGGTGTGTGTGTGTGTGCTGGGCGTGTATTGGGCTTAGCTTCAGCCTGACCTATCAAGTAGATGAGCTAATTCAGGATGGCCAATAGGCATGGTTCAAAATGATTTTTTCAGCCAATAGGATGGCTAGTTTAGGTTGTTTAGGAAGAGTGACAGTCATGCTGCCCTTACCTGACTAAAACCTGTCTAAAACGGCAGCAGTACAATGACTGAAGAGGCCCGGTGGTAAGGAAAGATATGGGAGCCTCAGAGGGACATAGAGTGCGTGATTCAGTGATTGTTTCCTGTCTTCTTTCACAGGGTGTCACTGGAAGATCTTTATAACGGCAAGACTACAAAACTGCAGCTGAGCAAGAATGTTCTCTGTGCCGCCTGTAGTGGGTGAGTAGATGGGTGTGTGTTTCTCCTGTATATTTGTGTGTGTGTGCGTTTGTTTGTGCGTGTGTGTGTGTGATTGTTTGCGTGATCTGAAAGTCAGCTTGTGGTCTCTGATCAGTATATAGCCACCTCTTACTTCATGTTTGTTCTTGGTTGTTTTTGTTTGACCCAGTTTGCCAAACAGACTCAGATACCAGCCAGAAGGCCATTACCTAGCCAGATGGAAGACTCTTTGGCATTGATGTTTGGTCTTGTGGCTGTCTTTCTACTAAAACACAGAATGTCTCTGCCTTTGTAAACCCTCTCGGTCCCATCATGCTGGCGGTTCTCAAGGGTTCCCCAGGGTTCCTCAGGGTTCCTCTTAGTATTGATGTGCTTGTGCTTGCTTGGCGTGTCATTACATTAGCCTGTCCCAGATTCGTGCGTACGCTGTGTCTGTATGAAACCTCTGGTGTCTGTCTCCACTCTTAGTGATGGGTCATTGTTAGAGGTGTGTGTGTGTGTGTGTGTGTGTGTGTGTGTGTGTGTGTGAGCACAGATCTCTTTTCCTAATCTTAGTGATGGGATGACAGAGGTCTAGGCCCAGAGGCTGACACTATTATTGAGACTGGTGAAGGTAATTAAACAGGTCATGCATTTTAAAGTTAGCATGAGCATTATAGATTTAAAAAAATAGGTTTTTGAAGGTGTCAGCTTAATAGATTCTTTGTTTTTTATCAGAAAAGAGGTTTTGTTGGCTGATGGATCGCCTTTTGGACAGTAGCGTAGAGTGCCACTGCCAGTGTTTCCATTTCTCAGTTTAAGATTTGCTGCCCCCTGTTGGATATAATGTTCCTTTACTTCAATGCCACTATCCAGATTTGTGTGCTCACTGCAGATGGACGTGACCGCAGTTGCTCAACTTTTTATTCTTAAGGAGTTTGCGTCATGTTCTCCTGCATATATTTGTTAAATATTTGCAGGACGTGTACACCAACATTTACATGGTGTGTGTGTGTGTGTGTGTTCCAGGCAGGGCGGCAAGCCAGGTGCGGTGCAGAAGTGCACGGCGTGTCGTGGGAGAGGTGTGAGAGTGATGATCAGACAGCTGGCCCCTGGCATGGTGCAACAGATGCAGTCAGTCTGTTCCGACTGCAATGGAGAAGGTACAGGGTGTGTGAATGTGCCTGTGTGTCTGCATGCTTTAATGTGTGTAAGGATCAATCAAAATGTTTATTGCAGAAACTAAAGGTGTGTGTGTGTGTGTATGTAGGTGAGGTGATCAGTGAAAAGGATCGCTGCAGGGAGTGTGAGGGGAGGCGTGTGATTAAGGAGGTGAAGATGCTAGAGGTCCATGTTGATAAGGGCATGAGACATGGCCAGAAGATCACCTTCGGTGGAGAGGCTGACCAGGCGCCCAACACCGAACCTGGAGATATAGTACTCATTCTGCAGGAGACAGACCATGAGGTACACACGCTTGCTCGCACACACGCATGCACACACACACAATACTGAACCTGGTGACATATTACTGGTGACATGACATGGTGTTTATACTACTAAAGACAAACACACAGGCGTACATACTGTACACACACACACACACACACACACACACACACACACACACACATGTACTTACAAGTAGGCTACATGAGAACAAGAACACATGAGCTCTAATATACACGTTAACACAAACTCTTGCTTCCAGTGTGATATTATGCATGTTTTGCCTCATCTTGACTGTGTGCAGGACTACCGTCGGGATGGCAACGACCTTTATGTGACCCGGCGCATCGGGCTGGTGGAGGCTCTGTGTGGCTTCCAGCTGCAGCTGGTGCACCTGGACGCACGGCAGCTCCTTGTCAAACACCCCGCCGGAAACGTCATCGAGCCTGGTAGGGCTGTCTGTGTGTGTCTGTGTGCGTGTGTGTGCCTGTGTGTGTGTGCCTTGACAGAATGACCTGTGTGCGTGTCTCCAGAATAATCTTAATATGTGTTTAATATCATGGACATAATAAAGCAATTATATATGGGTAAATCTCATCAGTGAAGTTAATGTACTTGTGTGTACACAGCAGGTTATCAGCCTGAATTGCCTGTGTGTGGACTATACAAGTAAATGGTCTCTTTATGAATGAGTGTGGATACTGTGCCAGATATGCTACTGATGTATGTCTATGTTTGCATATTTGTACGTGTGTGTGTGTGTGTGTCTGCACAGGCTGCGTTAAGGTGGTCAAGGGGGAGGGGATGCCTCACTACAGAAATCCATTCGAAAAAGGAGATCTGTTCATCAAATTTGATGTGCAATTCCCAGAAAGCGGCTGGATCGGTCCTGAGAAGCTGATGGTAATACACACACACACACACACACTAGGGCTTTGACTTTGGCCCAAAAATCATATTCAAAGTTCGTTTGTTTATTAATATTAAAATTCGAATATATTCGAATATGTATTAATAATATTTTAACCATTAAATGTCTCCAGTAAGACCGATATTGGTATCAAACTTACGTTCTATATGTTCTGTCCACCAGAGGGCAGTGTATCAGTCAATGTCAATAGACTATGTGCACGAAAGGTTAAAATTGTTAAAATTGTTATTGAGATAGGGCTGGACAATAAAACGATAGCGATATGTATCGCAATAGACATGTAATCGATATCAATAAAAAATACGTTCGATAGAACATTCATAATTAAAAGCAACACACACCTCCTGCCTTACGTTGTCCATAAATAAATAGGCTAAATATATCTTGCATTGTAGTATGTCAAACTCTACCAGAGTAGGCGATAGAAGTAGGCCTACCTCAACACAGACTCTCCTTCCCCCGTACACTCTCTCTCCCTCTCAACAGGCGCATCCCTCCTCAGCATGCACAACATGTAATCCAAACATTAATCGTGCAAGATGACTGGCTAAATTGCTATTAAATCCGGTTAGCATCATTAGCAGGCTGCACGAATTTGTTTAAAACTGTTGCATTCAAATTGACTGCTAAGTTCTGATTATCTCAATCCCGATGCAAATGGAAAAGTATTTTCCAAGACTCAAACGGGCCTGTCCCAAGGAGAAAAAGTATTCATTTGAAACTTAAACACACGTAGGGAAACTGAACAGTCTAACCAGACTATGATACACTAGCAAATTAAGCTAACGGTACTTTGTTTACAATATTTCCAGGCTTCAACCAGTGCTGCTTTTAATTCAGACTTATCTACACATTTATTTATTTGAGTGTTTTTCATGATTGTGTTGCCATTTCTTTTCCCTGATTGCTTTGATTGATAACTGAGGTGATTAAAATCAGACATAATATCTTTAATTTGAAAAATAATCGAATTATATTTGAATAACGAAGTTCGGAGTCAAAGCCCTAACACATACATACACACACACACACACACACACACACACAGAGAGAGAGAGAGAAAAAGTGCTAACCCCTGCACAAACCTGTGATTGTTATTGTTTTAATCAGAGGAGAAAGCAGTTCTGTCTTACATAAAGGCTTCCATACACACCAATGTCGGGTCGTTGGTGGCATTATCAGGGTATCCGCAGGGTTTTAAAAACTATTAAAAGGTAGCAAATCAACGTAGCAAAAATAAGGGCCATTAAAAGGTATTAAAATGTATTAAACACATTTTTACGAGGTATTACATTTGGAACTATTTTTTAAACAATGAATAGCCCATTCAGTGTTACCATGCATCTTCTAGCCCACCACCACCACCACCACCACTCCTAGCGAACCACCACCGCCACTGCTAGCATACCACCGCCACTGCTAGCATACCACCACCACTCCTAGCGCACCACCACCACTCCTAGTTTGGGGCAGCCGTGGCCTACTGGTTAGCGCTTCGGGCTTGTGACCGGGTTTGCCGGTTTGAACCCCGACCAGTAGGCATGGCTGAAGTGCCCTTGAGCAAGGCACCTAACCCCTCACTGCTCCCCGAGCGCCGCCGTTGTAGCAGGCAGCATACTGCGCCGGGATTAGTGTGTGCTTCACCTCACTGTGTGCTGTTTGTGTTTCACTAATTCACCGATTGGGTTAAATGCAGAGACCAAATTTCACGGGATCAAAAAAGTATATATACTTATACACTCCTAGCGCACCAACACTGCTAGCGCACCACCACCACCACCACTCCTAGCGCACCACCACCACTCCTAGCGCACCACCACTAAGTTAAGTGTATCAAACCCAGATCAGACCCTCTCATTGACATCTACAAAGGTTATGTTAAAGAATCACTAATTCAGACAAGCCTGTGGAACCCATATGAAACTCAATCTTTTACTACTTTGTTTTTTTGTTGGTAGGTAGAGTATGAGTTTATGTCCATATATATTACATTACATTTGGCTGATGCATTTTTAACCACATGTGTGTGTGTGTGTGTGTGTGTGTGTGTGTGTGTTCTTAGGAATTGGAGGACCTACTTCCAGAGCGTGAGAAGGATGAGAATATCACAGCAGATGCAGAGGAGGCTGAGCTTGAAGATTATGACCCAGGTCAAAGTTCATGTGGGGGTCACAGACGTGAGGCGTACAACGACAGCTCCGACGAAGAGGGGGGGCCACATGGGCCAGGGGTTCAGTGTGCACATCAGTAACACACACAAACACACACACACACCCATAAAACGCACACACACACAGGATTTAACCTCCCGCCCTCTAAAAAGAAAACAAAAAAAAACAAGCAGACACCTATTAACAGACTCACACAGAAACATATAACATGCCTATTCTAAAAAAAAAGACAGTGTCACAAACACAAACACACACGCGCACACACACAAACACACACGCGCACACACACAAACACACACGCGCACACACACAAACACACGCGCACACACACAAACACACGCGCACACACACAAACACACGCGCACACACACAAACAAACACACGCGCACACACACACACACACACACACACACAAACACACGCGCACACACACAAACATACACACTCGCACGCGCACAAACACACACGCACACACACACACAAACACACGCGCACAAACGCACACGCACACACGCGCACACACACAAACTCACACTCACACACACACACACACACCCTTCCCCCCACACACGCAATGGGGGAAATCTGTTGACTATGATGCATATGTACATACTCCTAAATATTTACTGATGAAACTACTGGAACGATGGCGTGATCTGACCCATCATACGCACATAGAGTCAGAGCTGAGGGTCTCTAGTCCATAGGCACCCTGCTCTACATATTTACCGTTCAACTTCAGGAAGAGTTAAGTATGGCATCTCATCTAAGTAATGTGTTACAGTACAGAAACAAAAGAATGTCTGTGAATTTTGTTTGTTTGTTTTTTTTTATTTTGTTCAACACATCATTTAATTTGTAAAGAAGCCGCTGACCTGGTCTTGCCAGACACCTGAAGTAAGCAGACCAGGGAGAGTTCGGACAGATGGACTTCAGTTCAACCTTGAATGCGTTTCTCGCATGTACAAAGAAACATATAGACACACACTTGCATAACTAGTTTTGTTTCAATGTGTCTGTGGTGGAGCGTTTGGTTGAAGCCAACATTTAACTGAATCAGTGTGAACCTCACTGCAGAACGGAGGACTTCTAATCAATTTTGGTATGTGTGAGATATTTATTTATTTCTGTGAAAGTTTAAGTGAATTAAAAAAAATGTTCAAATCTGAAACTGTTTGTGTAATTATTAATGGCAACCTCCTTGGCCCACAAGTGGTGAAACATTATTAAGCCACATTATTGATTAAAACCTGAAGACATTAAGGAATCATTCACTAGGGGTTATTTATTTAGTTCAGTGGATCACTCATTCATCTAGTAAGGTGTGGGGGAGCCGGTGATTTTGAACTGGTGGCTTTAGTCACTGAATGATCACCAGCTCACCCACATGAACTGATTCACTTTTTGAAAGACAAGAAAGAGGCTGTTCTTAAGCAAAGTGTGCAGCCATATGTTTGCTCATGAAAACAGATTAAGGGTAAACTCTTAAACGAGGGAAGACACCTGTGGCAGGAGCTCTTTGTCCCACTCCTGTCTAACCATAGCTGATGGAAATTTAAATTTAGCGATTTAAAATGCCTCTGAGTTGCTAAATCAGGTTGGTCTAGTCCAGCCAATTGGCCATTGATGAGCTCAGTCAGTTCCATAGGAAGAACAAATGTAATACAGAGTGGAGGATTCTGACTAGCAGCACAACTGATAGAGCTGAGGGCCACCTACAATAATTGTTGCGCATACAGTATTCTCCTGCAGATGGCAGCAGTTCACACAAACAGAGCCCAAAATTGCAGTACTGCAGTAGGAAGAGTGTGTGTGTATTTGAGTGTCTCTTGTGTTATTTTCCTGTGAGTAGAATATGTTAAGCAGTCTTTGGAGTGTGTGTGTGTGTGCGTGCATGTGCGGGCGTGTGTGTTTTTAATTGTCTTTGTCAATCTTCTGTGCGTAGGGTATGTTGAGCAGTTGGTCCGAGCAATTCTTTGAAGCCAGCAGTGTTCCTGTTTAGAGAAAACAGACCACACACACAGACACACACCCAAACACACAGTAGATCAATTATGTAGATTTGTGTTTACTTGTGTGTTTAATTATGTGTTTATACTGTACATACTGTGTGTGTGTGTGTGTGTATCTGCGTGTGTATGTGTGCGTGTGTGTGTGTGTGTGTGTGTGTACCTCTCTCTGCGGGTTTGCAGTATGTATGAACGTTCTCTTCTCAACTGCTCTAGCCGCTCCCTCACTAACATCTTCTGAAGCTGCTCATCCTCCTCCTACAAACACACAAACACACACACAGATACAGTACAAATATTAACCAACATCAGCACACACACTTAAACAGTGTGTGTGTGTGCAGGCTGTGTTCACATACCTGTGTAAATGCACTAAGATTCTTTATCCCAAGCAAGTCATCATCTGACTTCCTGTTCTGAATGATGGTCAGGCGTTCCTGGACCTGATACACACACCAACATTTTATTTTGTTTTCCTGCCCTGACATAAAATGTGCAATGTGTACACTTTGAGCAGCATACTGATGTGTACAAGAAATAAACGCCATGTCACGTATAAAACGATTGTGTGTGTGTGTGTGTGTGTGTATACCCTGAGTGTGTGTCTCTCTCGCTCTCGCTGGTAGCGAAGTTCCAGTTTCCTCTGCATGTCCACCAGACTGCGCATTGTCTCCTCTCTCTCCAGAACTGCCATCGGCTGCACACACATGCACTCTTTCTCACCACACACACACTCGCTCGCCACACACACATTGCTCAGCTCAGCACACACACCCCCAGCACATTCACCCTCCTGTTTCTCAGGCACACCGTTGTGATTCTCACACACACTTTTCCGATTCTCAAACACACTTTTTGCAGCACCACACATCTCTTCTACATCTGGACACACACCCTCCTGAGTCTCATAGACTCCCTCGACACACACATCCTCTCCACACACACTCTCCTCCTCACACACGCTCCCTTCGTCTGTGAACACGCTCTCCTGGTCGATACACACAGAACACACACCCTCGTCTACTTCAGCACACGACTCCACACACACTTCAGGTTCTTCGCCCATCATGACGGGCGTGTGTGACCTGTCGGGGTGTGTTTTCTGCGGTTTTAAGTGTGCGTGCTGTGTTTGAGGATCTCCAATGTCTGTATACGTTTGGAGTGTGTGTATATTCGGTGTATATTCAGATTGAGAAAGTTGTGATTGGAGGTCTTCAGTATGCAAGAGTGTGTGCATTGCAGGCACGTCTGTGAGGAGAGTGTGTAGTGTCTGAGGCTCTGAGTGAGTGTGTAGTGTCTGAGGATCTCCAGTGTGTGGGTGTGTGTGGAGTGTGTGTGCTGCAGGCGCATCTGTGAGGAGTGTGTGTGTGAGGTCGGGCGTCTCCTCTGAAGGCTCCTCTGAACTGACTGCTTCCTGTACAAACAAGAGGAAAGAGAGACATTCAAACGAGCAAGGCCACCCCACGTTCCTGTTTTTATGAAAAAAATAAGTCAAAGCAACATAATTCAAACTCTCATTTCATCGTCATGGCTGAACTTTACTCAACAGAGAGTAGGAATGTGGAAGAAGGCTGGCATGTCACACAGAACCAACCAATAGTAGGAAGAAGAAGAGATGGAAAAGGAGGAGAATGGAATCTCAGAGGTGCTCATGTGCTGATTTGATCATGCTGGGGGAGCCCGAGAATACCTGGTCCTGGTCAAGAGGTGACTGTGGAGGTGAGTCTTGATTGGCTGGTTCACTGATGTCACCCCAGGCTGCTGCAATCAGAGAACCCTGCTTCTCAAGGCCCTGCCCCTCTTCTGCTGCTATTGGCTCGCCATGCTGTACATCACACTGACTCCTATCACAGAGGATCTCCAAATATGGAGTTTCCTCCATGAGAAGACGGTCTCCAGGGTCTGAGGTGAAAGGGGAAGTGAAGACAGAAGAAATAAAACACATATAAAAGAGTACCATTAGGCTGTGAGTTTGGGATTTGTGTTCATTGCTAGTGGAATACCCATAGAAGTCTCTGCACTCTGATTGGCTGGGCACTCAGACTGCGTCTCCTGGTTGTCACGGAAATCCTGTAATTTGTTCAGATGACACTGAGGTATAGACTTACACACACACACAGTTCTTTAGACACACACTTTCACTTATTCACAATGCTGTACATAATGATGTGTGTGTGTGTGTGTGTGTGTGTTACCTGCAAGTTGTGTGTGGAATTATTCTCTGGATGCTTGTCTCTTTGTCGAATTAAAGTAGCTAGATGCTCCCCTCTGGTATCAGTGTTTACATCTGGCCTATGCGCGTGCACACACACACACACACACACACATACATACACACACACAAATATACATAAGCAGTTTTGGTAAATTAACTTTTTTAACCCTTAAAGGTGTAGGTTTTTGAACATTCTAAGATGAGCTATGAGACATACGTTCACACTTGGTATCATGTTTCAACACACTTTAGGTCAATATCACACCGGAATTCTCTTTTAATTAAATTACTCTACACTTGTACCTGTGTGTGTGTGTGTGTGTGTGTGTGTGTGTGTGTTACCATGTCTCCCAGTTCTGTCTTGCTGCCAGGAGAGCTGCATGGGAGTGTGTTTCTCTCTGTGCTCTTGTCACTGCCAAATGCAAACATATACACACTTCACACTGCACAGCCTGATCCACCCTACAGACACACACACACACGCACACACACACACAAAGTTACTATGCAGATGTTTCATTATGCTTTCATGAGTAGGCCTAGCTAATTATCATAAATTAAACTTAAATTATTGACTATTGCGTACACGTATCCCTCTAGGTGTGTGCCCCTGTGTGTGTGTGTGTGTGTGTGTGTGTGCATGGATTTGAACGTGTGTGTGTGTGTGTGTGTGTGTGTGTTTACCTGGTCATGAGTGTACTCAGTGCTCTTTTCTCCTCCTGGTAAAAGGACTCCAGTTCCATCAGGAACACCAGTGCTGTCCAGGCAAGCTCCTGAGGATGGGCCGACCATGACTGCACCCTGAGTTTCCCCTCCTCCTCACAGTCACCCTGCCTGCTCCCACCAGATAAGGATATGAAATTACCCCACAATCACCTTTTCACTCTAACTACTCTCTTATGTGTGCAAGGGGTACTACATATGTGTGTGTGTGTGTGTGTGTGTGTGTGTGTGTGTGTGTGTGTGTGTGTGTGTGTGTGTGTGTGTGTGTGTGTGTATGTGTGTGTGTGTGTGTGTATGTGTGTGTATATGTGTGTGTGTGTGTGTGTGTGTGTGTGTGTGTGTATGTGTATGTGTGTGTGTGTGTGTGTGTGTGTGTGTGTGTGTGTGTGAGAGAGAGAGAGAGAGAGAGAGTAAGTGTAACTGGTACTGTTGATATACCTGTAGATGTGGAATGCTCCTGGTAGTTCACACAGAGCCAGCAGGTCTCGGTCAGACAGAGCCCTCTCTGCTAGCACGCCCAACTCAAACACACACTCCTCTCGCTGCGCAGGTGACAGGCTATCCCACCACACACCACCTGTCACACCACCAAGAAAAGGAGCTTTGGTGGTCTCTGCATGCCAATACTAAGCCATACAGCTCGTTTCAACCTGTCTAAATGAACAATCTTATGTATGCAGTGCATCAACCATAACATCTCCTTGTGTGATAGATCTGTAATACGAGCCTAGTCAGGTCTCCATGAGATAATATCAATGTGAGTGAAGACTTGGGGCTGTCTAAGGTTTCACCAGTTCACCAGAGGTCAGTTATATTGGTACAGAGGCACATAGTCAAGTCAGTTAACTAAAGTAGTCGCAGTACAGATCTTTGTGCTGGTTTGCATCAGTTTCTCTGTATATTGACAGCGTAGTGTCAATGTGTGTGTGTGTTGGGTGAGTTTGGTCCTGTTTAGGTGTTCCATGTCACTCACCGTGCTCATTATGTAACATCTCTGCATACAGGAGCTCCCTGATGATGTCATATTTACGCTGTAAGAGCAGAGGAATCTGTGTGATGCTCGGGGAATATGGCCATTCCTGTTTTCGGGCTATTTGGTTACCATGACGCAAAGATGGCAAAACATTCCAAGGACTTTCCAGAGCCAACCTAAAGGACATGACAATATTTAAAGACCAAGATTATCAGGAGAATATTAATAATATTTTTTCAGTCAACCAATAACTGTATATATTTAATTACTAATTGAAGCAACCGTTTCTGTGTGGGATTAAAGCAACTTTAACCAGTCTAGACCTCTTTTTTTGCAGTTGCATTAGAGCCTAATGCTGGTCATGTGATAGTGAGGGCATTGTCCCTGAGGGCCTAAATGCCACATAAGTTCCCAGCGTCTTTGACATTGCTCTGCTGGAACTGTCTTATAAATACTGCACACTAACCGATTGGGCCACTGAAGCTACAGCTTCATTTGAAGTACAATGGATAGATGTAGTGAAAAGTTCCTGACCTGATAGAGAGTTGTCTGGCTTTTACTTTGAGCTTCCAAATACATGTGCACCATCTCCCCTGTGGAAACAAATACAGATAAATAGGAGACTACAGGATATGCTGTACCCTGTATGATGTGTATGTGGTATGTCTTATAGCTGCAGACTGCACCCACCTTGATCTGTCGGTGTTCACAGCAGGGTGTTATGGGAAGAGAATCAGCAGTCTCTGCTACACGCAACAACTGATGATCCCAGTACAGCTGAGTCATATCATACACACACACACACACACACACACACGCATGCGCGCGCACACACACACACACAGGCGCAAGTGCACAAACACACAACAAAACACACCAGCTTTAGGTTTGTGTTTTTTTAATCATGTGAATTCCTCATGGGCACTATGACCATATGACCTATTGACCATTGTTTATCTGTGTTGAATTGTCTCTCTCACAATAATGTTGCAGGTTGTTTATGTTAATTGTGATGTATTCTACAACCATCTCTGCTCAGACCTCTAGGTGAGTAGCTTTTGTAGGGTGTACCGCTGGCTAATCAGACTAATATATGCTCTGCCCAAGATGATGAGTATCAGGATTGAACAAAATATTCAACTTGTACACATATCTGGGCTTTGCCTGGGCAGCTGAGCCGCAGGACTGAGTGAAATCTTTAGTATTTACTTCCTGTCTTCTCTCCCTCTCTCTCTCCATCTCCATCAGAACTTCCAGGACCCGCCCACCTCTGCAGAAGGTCCCCCCATTGGTCCCAATCACCTGCCAATCAAATAATAAAAAAAATAGGAAAATAAGGAACTTCAGGAGGCAGGAGGGGAGGTTAATGATCCATGACGTTATATGGTCTTTTGGGCCCCCATTGTCGACTGCCTGGAAGGCATAGGATTAGGATTAGGTGCCTTGAAGTCTACAGTGGCAGCGCTGCCTTGAAGTCCATGGTTGGGGCCCAAAAGACCATCAAGCATCTCAGATCTCCAAACACTAGGCACATTTGCCCCCGAACCCACCCTTGACTCTATTTGGCCCTGAAGGTCAGCCCTCTCCCTCTACCCAGCTTCCCCTCTGGTGGGCTCACCTGAGCAATGGCTCTCTGTGTGAGATGCGTTGAGGTCGGGTGCCGAAGGACTTTCTCGTAGAGAACACACACATCTGCAGCGGTGACCTCATCATCGGCATTCACACCCAGAGCCTCACACACCAAATACACACCTTCTTCCATAACCCTCTTCAAACGCACACACAGACACACACAGATACACACAGACACACAGACACACACACCCACACCCATATATATATATATAATATAAATTGATTGATGCATACACACACACACACACACACACACAGACACACACACACACACACACACACACACACACACAGTCACACACGCACACACACACACACACACACACATGAAGCAATGAAGTATGGTATACAGTTCAGTTTGAAAGCACACTCACTTACTATACATCTTCATCTATGATACATTGATATACATGTAAAATAATGATACAAGACACAACGGTAAACATGCAATCCATGGCTATTTTTTCCCATGCAATTCTCGAAATCCTGATACTACATTTCCAAATAGACGCTTTGGCTTGCCTTACCTCCAAGAGCAGGGTGAGAAAGTGAAAGAGTGTGCAACAGTGCTCATCTGTCTCTGACTGAATTATAGAGCGCCACAGCACTAACCCGGCGGTTTCCATAGCAGCAACATGGCTTGAATTACCACTGAGTACATTGTAACCAATGTGATCAATTGTGTGCGTGTATATGTGTGTGTGTGTGTGTGTGTGTGTGTGTGTGTGTGTGTGTGTGTGTGCGTGTGTGTAATATTGTTTAGTAGCAGTAGTTTAGTTAGACGTTGAATTACACTGTGTGTAAGTGTTTAGGCCTACCCGTGTGTGTGTGCGCGTGTGTGTGTTGTAACGGCCTAGCTCTACCGTGCTCAAAAGGTGAATACATTTGATTGTTTTTGCCATTATTGTAAGAATCACAATGATTTATTTATGGATTCTCTCTGTCTTGACTAGAATGTCTCAGTATGTGCCTCTTTCGTTGCGTGAAAAGGGTGTACCCAGGAGTCAGGACTATCTGGACTAAGGATCATGTAGCCCTTTCCCTTCATTAAACACAGACACACACACACACACACACGCACACACACACACACACACATACACACACTCTCTCTCCTTAAACAAGCAGCTCCCCTCATCTCTGTCTATTTTCTCTTTCATAATCCATTCTTCTTACACATTAGTTATGCGCCTGGTATCCTGTCTTTACTGGGGGGGGTTTTCTGATTTTTTTTAACAGCTTTAAGAGACGATGTGGACGACCTGGCATTGCCACTGGTGGAACTGTTCAAGAAACTAGAGAGCTGCGGTAAATTGATCACAAAAATGCTGAACTAGCTACTAGCAGAGTAGGCCTAGTTGCTAATATGAATCAACATTTCATTTCTCTCCATAGACCGAAACCAGGCATCTCCAGCCAATGGGAGACCTGAGTTGGCCAAAGGGGATGGGATAAGCCCCTCTCAGAAGCTCATTGATGAGGACCAAGTGAAGCCTGTGCTGAACTACCAGCCAAAGGTTCACATGGGCAGAGCATCCCAGGGATGGGCAGGGCACCCTAGAGCGCGAGACTTGGCACACAGCTCCCCCCCCCCCCCCCCCCCCAGAACTGAGGGATCAGGAGGAGGAAATAAGGTGGAGGATCCTTCTCGGGTGGTTTAGCATGAGGGACCTAACCAAAGAGTACGCAAACTCGCAGCTCATGAAATAAATACATTTTTACATACATTAGCAACATATTTCTATAAATTAAAAATACATTTCTTTCATCTTATTTAAAAGGCATCTTGTTTTTGTTTTTTTTATCCTATTGGGATCAGACATGGACAGATGATACTGCGTTTGGTTTTGCTGATATTTCTATCATTCTACAAGGACTTAGCTTTAAACTAGAAGGCATTTTTTCCCAAACAATGCAATGCTAGTTGATAATTCACACACAAAACAGCCCTTAAGCCATGTGGAGCCTTATAGCCCTATGAAATGTGAAGGGCTCAAATGCGAGTACGTTGATAAGTAAAATAATATTCTTACATGTACAGTTTATTTAAAGGAGTGAGTATATGTGTTTGTGTGCTATGTTATGTTTGGTTGCAAGTAAATTTCTCTGGAGGGTGCTCGTACCCAATGGGTTCATGTGGAGCCTCTCTGAACAACTCTTGTTGTCTGCTGTGTTGTAGGCAAAACAGTCTGCTTCACACAACAGGGCTTTCAAGCATGATGTCTCATATTAGTGAGGCTTCTCTTTCACAGTTCCTTCTAGATAAGCCATTTCAGAGAACTGTACTTGTGACAACCCAGCTTAGAATCTACCGTGTCGGGTCTGCCTTTCTCTCCCCAGCTGGCCTTGCATTGTTGATGGCTTGCCTGTGTCTTTTTGTCTTTTGGCCTGTAGGTGGAGCTGGGGAGCCTTGGCCAGGTGCAGCACTGTAACTGATGGCCTAATATGAGGGTGGATAAAATGCTGTGTCTTGCTCTGCTCTCACACTCTTGACAGTACTGCCTGCGGCCCTGTTTCATTTACCTTTTGCATCACATGTACATACAGTCTGCTGACGTACGCAATAGTTTTAATTTGCCTTACACATATTGACTTATTGTAGATATTTAACTTAATAAATATATTTGTGTTTAAAATATACGGTGTGGTCTCCCCTTCATGACGCTTCCACCCTGAGCCAAGTGGTTACGACTGTGTGTGTGTGTGCGTGTGTGTGTGTGTGTGTGTAACCATGCATAGATAATATAACTCCCGACAGCCGTAATTTTGTAAAAGTTTCAGTGTATTTGGAAACATAGTTCTGCGTAACAATACAGTAATTCTGCTGGTGCACCTTTTACACTGTTCCCAAAAATATAGTGCTGTTGCTATAAAATACGTACAGTACAAAAGACACACACACACACAATACGCAATACAATATCATACAATACAGCACACAATAGACATGAGGCACTGATACACAAAATAAAAAATAAAATACAAAATACAACTGGCATTTAAATCAAAAAATAATATTATACATGAATATAGCCAAGTGAATTGTGAATTCAAATAGTCTTTGGTCCTCCACCATCCCAGAAGTCTTAGCACACTCTCTTAGACAACAGACAACAGAGGCATGTGTGTCCCAAGTGCACATCACAGATTACACCATATTACTGTATTTTACAGAAGACCAGTCAGCTGGCTGGATAACATAGCACCATTTCAAATCAGTCACTTTACTGTATCTTCACGTCTGTTAGAGCAGTTGTTGTGTATGCGTGTATCTGCTACTGTTAGTGGTGGAATATGTCATATAGGTGAATGTCCAGATAAACTGTATCTTTGTGGGAGTGTGTTTGTACAGTATGTGCATGTATATGTGTGTGTGTGTGTGTGTGAGGTGGTGTTTTGTGTATGTGTTCGTGTTAGATAATATTGGGTATGTTGTGAGTTTGTGCTGTATGTGTATGTATGTGTATGTGTGTGTGTGTGTGTGTGTGTGTGTGTGTGTGCGCGCGCATTAGTTGGTGTTGTGTATTATATTGGGGCATTTGTCAGGGCGGACGCAGTGGTTGTCATGGAGAACTCTGCCGGCAGGGCACTGGCAGCCTGGCACACACGGCTTGAAGCACTGGGCCTCGATCACGCCCAGGGGCACGTCACGCGTCACACACGTCACAGCACAAGGCGGGCCACACTCGTCAAACACAAAGCCACGGTCCACTGGGCAGCCCACCGCTGGGGGGGGGGGGGGGGGGGGGGTTGGAGAGAGAAGAAGACAGTTGTTGTTGTTGATATTTATTGATTCAGTATTTCAGCAGAGCATGCAGACATCAGAATATATACTAGTACATTCTTGAGTCTGGGTTTGAAGAACAGAACAAATAAAGGACAAAAAGAGATGTGTGTATGGTTGCTTTTCTACAGAAGTGTATTATAAAAGCCTACGCAATCCAATCTTTTTATAAATTTCTACCTATCTTTCCTAAATTTCTTTCCATATATCCATCTCAATAAAGGCCTTATACATTTGTGGTATCGCAATTGTGCCAATTGAATCTTGTGAAGGGAACTTTTTTTATTTTAAGCATCATTAAAACATCATCTTGAAAGCTTGTCCATTATAACAAATGTGTGTATGAAACAAGAGCACACAGAAAGAGTCAAAAGACAAGACAAGGCTCGAACTCACAACCTCGCCATTGCTCTGCTGGAACACTGCACGCTAGCCAACTGTGCCTCCAAGTCTGTGAGTGTGTGCGTGTGTGTGGAGTGAGTGTGGAGAATGAGATTGAGCCCAACGTGCCCCAGTGTGATCATCATCTTTCCCTGCTTTGCAGGCCACGTCTAATCAAAAGCATCACAATGTCTGGTGCTAATCTGCTTGAAGCAGGACAGAGAGAACTCTGAGAGAACTCACAACCTCAGCATTGCTCTGCTGGAACTGTCATATAAGTACCGCGCGCTAACCAATTGCGCTACTGGAACACACACTGTTTACTATCATGTAAACGTGTAACATGTACACAACAAACATATGGGTGATATACTTTCTTAAACCACAGTCTTTGAAAAACCCATTTCCCAACTACAGACTAGATTACTTTACTTAATGGATTATTTGCAAAGTGTAGATATTGGTGTATATGTGTGTATTGGTGTATATGTGTGTGTGTGTGTGTGTGTGTGACCTACCACACAGTGAGGATGACCTCCACTGCAGTATGACACTGGCCTCCCTGCACTCTGATGCGTACGCCTCGAGCGCATCACACAAACACTCCTCGCTGTTGGCTCCGCACGCGCACAGGTCATACACACATGCCGCGTAGAACATCTCCGGTGGAACCACCTTATGGCACTTCTCGAACATGGAACCCTTCAGAACGGCACAGCGAGAATTGGCAGATTTGCGAGCAGAATAACCGGCAGACTTGCACGGGTTCACGTCCTGGGCTTCTAACACACACGATGAGCTGGAGTTCAGACTGTCCACCTGCAGAGAGGAGAGGCAGAGGAGAGCTGGAATTTATACAGTCTCGCAAACCTGTTTGTGTGTGTGTACAAGTCATCTGACAAATACCACTTTCAAAACGATGACCAGAGTTGGACCAGGGGTATCTCACCCATGTCCAACCCTCCTTTTGTCATTTCACACCAAGCCAGTCAACGTGGATTGTTCCCAGGTTGTGGAAATTCAGACAGACCTTAGTCACAACCTGGGAGAGGAGCAACAATTAGCTAGCCTAGAAATCTAGACTTCGCCCTAGCAGCAGCGAATTACATTTGCTGCCAGGGCTAGTCTAGCAACTCTCCGTTGGCTTGTGAGCTCCAGAAATCGAAACTTAATCAGGCCAATGAAATCGTGTATAGAGTCGTTAGGTGGGCTTAACATAATGATTGATGGCAGAGTTGCAACGGTTTGGCTTGAATTCCCTGCTACTTGAAAACAAATAAGATGCATGTTGCTGCTGGCGAACAGTGTGACACGAGTTAAGCTTTTATTAAGTTGGCAAACGTTTGAACTAGCCAACTAGCTCTGCTGGTGGGAAACGCATGGGACTCATAGCGCTGCCGCTGTCCTATTGCGTGCAGAGGGAATTTGAAAGACAACTGATTATCCCGCCCCTCGGACTGAGCACTGCGAACGGTGAGTGTCCAGACCCTACATTTTAATGTGGGTCTGGCTCGTCAGGCTAACAATTAGCAGCTCAATAGTAAAACTGTAGCATGGTTGTTAGCAACATTGGTTGTGCTATTCACACTGAGTAAGGCAATCGGGGGTAACTCTTTCGGGCATAAAATTTACCAGGGTTGAACCCTGGTCAAAGCGCAGAAAGTGTTGTATTTGGAACAATGCGTCTTCATGACATCACTGTCTAAATGTATCTGAACATTTCCACTGGTTCCAATCACATTTTACATACATGGTAAACAGGTGCTTGTGGTGAGGTTTGAACTCAGAAACTCTGCCAGAACTGTTCAATAAACAGATTGTCCACTGGAGCTTGAAAAGTTATTCCAAACATGGTGTGTGTGAGTATAAGGTATAATAACAACCATATTTGCAGCCTATACGGAATCTTATTTAATTATCTAAAGACTAGATGCTCCAGGTGAGGCTAGAACTCACATCCTCGGCATTGCTCTGCTGGAACTGTCTTATAAGTACCGCGCACTGACCGATTCACTGTGTGCTGAGTGTGTTTCACTAATTCACGGATTGGGATAAATGCAGAGACCAAATTTCCCTTACGGGATCAAAAGAGTATATATACATATACTTATTGCATGTGGATTAGCTAAACAGTAGATGCTCCTCATGAGGCTCATACTCGTGCTGGCCGACTGCATCATTTCAGCTTTTGAAGCAGAGTAATTCATAACATGTGATGTGAATGAGTTCAACCTTTGAAGATAATGGGATCGTGCCTCTAAGATAATATTTATAACATTTTCCAGCACAACAGTCTAGTAGGACCCGCATTACATATGTGTCTTATTATACAACAATTGGGTTCTATGGAACTATTTATTTGTTTCTGATTGGCCGAGAGATTATCTGTCTAAAGACTAGACGCTCCAGGGGAGGATCAAACTGTCCAATCTCAGTGGGTGGTTGGAAACCCCTGTTTTAGTATGAGAAATGTGGATATGAAACTTATGCTCGAACTCACTTAGCATGGCTCTACTAGAACTGATTTATAACCACTGCACAAAGACTCATCGCGTCACTAGAACTACAAGTGAAGATTATGCACCAAACTCAGAACTTTGTGTTGCCACTAGTCTGCTGGAATCATTATGTGCTGACTGTTTACCGGCAATGTAAGCACACATACAACATTTAAAGACTATGCTTCAGGTGAGGCTCAAACTCACAACCTTGCCATTGTTCCACTGAAACTGCCTTATATACAGTAACCTTGCTAGAGGAACATCTACATACCAGATGAAGTAAGTGAGGCTCAAACTCACAACCTCAGCATTGCTCAGATGGAAAAGTTTTATAAGTACCAAGCACTGACCATTTGCACCACAGGAGCAGGAACAGGAGCTCAGATTACTGGACATTTAGTTCTTTCACACTCTCTCTTACCCTCCAATTGTTAGTTGTTGATATTTAGTTCTTTCACACTCTCTCTTACCCTCCAGTTGTAGATATTTAGTTCTTTCACACTCTCTCTTACCCTCCAGTTGTTGATATTTAGTTCTTTCACACTCTCTCTTACCCTCCAGTTGTTGCCGAAGGCGGCCTCTGAGGATGTGAGCTGTCCGTTGCGGAGTCGGAGGTCGTCCTGCGGGTAGTTGTTGAAGTTCCCACACAGACCACAGGTGTGTTTCTTATACGTCCCCGGAACACTGACCTCCAGGTGGGAACGACCATTCCACTGCACCTACGTAGAGAGCAAGAGGGAGTAAGGCACTGTTCATGAGAGGGGTGAGGGGGTGGGGGGACTTTAAAACCCTTTCTTTAAAACAGAGAGAGAGAGAGAGAGAGAGAGAGAGAAAGGGCAGGGGGTGCAGACACATTGATTGAGAATTTACAAGCCTGTACCTTCAGGCCGATGTTAGTGTTCAGGAGAATGGTGTTGGTTTTACGCTCCACATAAACATACGGCTCTCTCAGGTAAGGTAGGGTGACCACCTTAGAGTCCACCTGGGATAGGACGAGAGGGGAAGGACAAGATAGTTTAGGGTGAAATACCGTTACATCTGTCCTATATTACAGAATAGGATGCTGCTATATTCATTTAAATCTGCCCTGTGTTCCCAGGATGGTCATATTCTGTCTTTTATTACAGTATATGATGAGGGCTAGTATATTACCATGACAACCCAGTTCTGCAATAGGCTAACGGTGATGTCAGCGATGAACAGGGTCACCTCTTTGGTCCAAGACACACCCTTTCGACCACGTGCATCATTGGTGACGTGAATACTTTACACACACACACACACACACACACACACACACACACACACACACACACACACACACAATTTAATTGATTTAATTAATGTCATTGATTTAATTTGTTTATTTAAATTTATAATTAAAGCACCCACCCACTCAAAACACATACACACACAAAAACACATACACACCTGAAGTCTCCCCCGTGACAGTCCTCAGTGAGCACATAGGTGCAGGCGCCCTGGAAGTTAACCATCCTGCCATCGAAGGTACGGTAGTGGGGGTCCCCGAAGACGATGCAGGTGGCCGGGTGGGGCAGGCAGTGTGGACAGCACATCCCAGGGATCAGAGCAGGGGTCTCATCCTGCAGCAACACACACACACACACACACACACACACACACACACACACACATACACACAGATATCATATACTCAAAAACACTCACAGGTACAAACACAGTTTGTCTTTTCCCTGTGTCACACGTTAATGAAACAGAGTGCATGTATTTGTGTGTGTGTGTGTGTGTGTGTGTGTGTGTGTGTAAAACTCACAGCTGCACAGTTGGTTGGGGGGCATCTCTCTGTTTGGCAGTGGACGTCTCCTGATACACACGTACAGCTGGTGCACTCATCAACCTCCCAGTGCTCATTACTCACATACACTTCACCCTGGTACTCACACGATGCTCCTGAATCTACACACACACACACACACACAAAGCATTAACAGCCATCCATCCATCACCCGGTGATTGTACAAAAACAAACATGCACCAACACACACACACACACACACACACACACACACACACACACACACACACACACACTCACATACACGCACACCTTGGCACTCGTAGCAGCACTTCCCAGGCGGCTTGACGCTCACCCAACCATCATCACACACCGGTAGGACACACTCCTCTATCTCACACTCGATGTAGCCCAGCTGAAAAAATAAACACATGGACACACACACACACACACACACACACACACACACACACACACACACACACACACACACACACACAGAACAAACGAGAGAATATTTCACAAAATCGGAAAGAGTTACTTTTGTCAGCCAGATTTTGTTTCATGGTGAAGTGTGTGTGTGTGTGTGTGTGTGTGTGTGTGTGTGTGTGTGTGTGTGTGTGTGTGTGTGTGTGTGTGTGTGTGACAGAGAGAGAGAGGGAGAGAGAGAAAGAAATTGAGAGAGAGAGATAGAGACTTACATTACAGGTGCAGGTTATGCACTCGTTGGTACTGTCTGTCCAGCTGTGTCCATTTGAAACTCTCTCCCTTCCTCCTTCAATCAGACAATCTGTAGCAAACACACACACACACACACACACACACCCACAAACATGTGAAGATCAAAATCACAAGTTGCTTGACAGCACACTTCAGCACCATGGAGAGCGATCACCTGTCACAAACTTCACCTATCACTAACCTCAAGCACAGATCCTTTAGAACACAGCTTTATCAGCCGTCTCTGCCTCAAGTCTCTTTGTGTGTGTGTGTGTGTGTGTGTGTGTGTTTAGCAACTGTAGCAATCAAAGAGGAAAGCCTACACACACCCCTTTAAATTTTAAGGGGGTTATGAATCTAAGCCAAATGTGTGATCTCTGCTCCTGGGTTAAATTTGGAACACCAACACACTCAGCATGTTTAGGCTGAACACAAACAGCTTTTGGACTTCCACTGGAAGTTCATGTTGTCCACATTTCTGGATAACAAGTTCTTGCTAACCTTGTAGTACCTCTGAGCTATCAGGTCTCTATGGCCAAACACACCCCCCCTGCTGACAGACCAAGGTTACTACATCTCTCTGCTCTTATTTCGAGAGAGATTGGATTGGAAATCTCATTTGTGATGTGATTTAGGAAAACCCTTCACATCATAGATATCTATGAATCACATGGTGCACTCAAAAATCCTTAATTTTTGCTCTGTTTCAAGCCTCTCTGGTGAAATTCCACCAGCTTAAGATTCTGAGGTTACACTTTACTTGACAGTATTGACAAAAGAGTGACATGACACTGTCATGAATGAACGCTTCTGTTATTAAGTGACATTCGGTTTTTGTCATAACAAGGTAGGGTTAGGATTAGGGTTAGGGTAAGGGTTAGGATTAGGGTTAGGGTTCATGTGTCATGACAGTGTCATATGTTCATGACAGTGTCACGTCACTCTTATGTCGATACTGTCAAGTAAAGTGTTACCTATCCTGATACCGTCCTAGCAACATTCTGGACACTGTCCCCTAGCAAGATCCTGGATACCATCCTCCCGAAATGCTGGATGTTGCTAGGATGGTATCAGAATCATAGGTAAAATTGCACCATGTGAAGGGTTTCCACAATCACATTTGTGATTCTATAGAAGCCTACCAGAATTTAGCAGGATTTACAACATGGACATTCAGATGACATTTGGATAAAAGTGATTACAGGATA
>NC_055967.1:32597461-32599961 GCF_018492685.1 Alosa sapidissima
CTATTATTTTAGTATTACTCTAGTACTATTTCTGAATTTCTGCCTGTCACTACAACTCACACACATATTTTCATACTGACACACACACACACACACACTTACTAGGCATGTGCAGGTGGTGCATCGGTCATTGGGGTCTCTGAAGGTGCTCCCGCTGTCATACACGTTTCCCTGGTGCTCACACACACCTGTGCACACAGGACAACACTCTCCAGGAGGGGTCACTGGCCGAGCACACGCTACTGCCGGACACGAGACTGACACACACGTCACACCGCCATTCTAGACACACACACACACACAGACACACACAGAACATGACACAGAGACTTCTAAACAACATAAGCAACATATTATATAACTAGGTAACCTGGTGTTAACCTGGTGCACTTCTTGTAGGCAGTACAATGCACAACCATGGTACCATGGTAACGGTGGTGACTGACTATTGTAGCTAGGCCAGGCCCTGGGGGGCGGGGGGGGGGGGGGTATGTCAGGGGGAGCGGTGGGGGTGGGGGGGGGGTATGTCAGGGGGGGCGGGGGGGCGGGGGGGTATGGCAGGGGGAGCGGGAGACAAAAGGTGGGTGCAAAATGTGTGACTGCCATGTTTTAAGTATTGACTTTTTACTATTTTAATTAGTTCAATAGTTCAAAGTTACTTTCAATAGCTACATACATGCCCCGCGCTCTCCCCCTCTCTCTCTCTCACACACACCGCTGAACCGCCCCTCCTCTCTGTACTTGCACAAGAATCAAAACACTCCCGGATTGTTGTTGCCGCATAGAAGATGGCTGACCAAAACACAGTTCAATCTGGTGTTCACTAAATCTACACCGCAGTGCAAATGTGCTCAAAACCTCAGCTTTCAAATGAACATAAAAATGTCACATAAAGTAAATCACTGAGACCAAATAGGCTAAGTTATAGTCTGTTTCAACTACATAAACAAGCATGCATTCATAAGGCATTGTTGGTGGTACAGAAATAAATAGTGAGCTAATGATAACTCGGGGATAAACAAAAGTGAAAAAAAAAAAGTTTTAAAGTTGACATTTTGTAGAGCACTACGCTAAAGTCCAATACATTTTCATGACAACTTATCTGCATTGATTTTGAATGTTTAAACCGGAAAATTCTAAGAACAGATTGAAAGGGGGCAGCCGTGGCCTACTGGTTAGCGCTTTGGACTTGTAACCAGAGGGTTGCCGTTTCAAACCTCGACCAGTAGGAACGGCTGAAGTGCCCTTGAGCGAGGCACTTAACCCCTCACTGCTCCCTGAGCGCCGCTGTTGTAGCAGGCAGCTCACTGCGCCGGGATTAGTGTGTGCTTCACCTCACTGTGTTCACTATGTGCTGAGTGTGTTTCACTAATTCACGGATTGGGATAAATGCAGAGACCAAATTTCCCTCACGGGATCAAAAGAGTATATATACTTACTTACTTATACTTAAAGGGTCTAATGTTAGCATGCATGTAAGGAACCTTTGGATAGTTAGCAAGCGAACAGTAGCACACAGCTGGGTAAAATGGAGGAATATTTGCTTGTATGACACAAAGGCTCGGAGACACAAAGAAGAAACATGGCGCTGTGAGAGAGCCGGCCTCAGTTGCCATAGTGATGAGGAGTGTGTTGTGTACCAGGCATGTGCAGCGTTGGCAGGGGTCCTGGGGATGTGGGAAGCGTTCTCCGTTGCCACAGTTACGCTGATGGAACCGGCAGCCCTCACACACTCCACACAAACAGCCGTCCAACGCAGGGTGAGGACACGACACCTTTGCACACACTCGAGGAACACAGGTCACTCTGCCTTTCTGTCACACACACACACAGACACAGATACACATGCACATTCATACACACCGCACACATAAAAAAACATATGAGCCAACATACATGAGCAAGAGTTAGAGCATATGCGCTCCTGTGTCTGATAATACCAACGTACAAAGAGCTTCCCACAAACACCACGACTGGAGAAAAGCAGACGTAAGTGCTTACTGAGCATGTGCAAACGTCACAGTCAGCCTTAGGAGCAGAGAAGCTCTGACCAGCCACGTACACCCCACCTTGGAACACACAACCTAAAAAAAGTGGTGGCACACACACACACACTTGCAGATGGACATAAAGAAATGAAACATAAAAACAAACATAACATACAAACATACAACTGAACTACATCTGTAAAAGAATACACCAGGAGTGACACCATTTCTTATGTGTCTGGTGTGTGTGTGTGTTAAGGACCTTCACACACAGGACAGTCACATGGGCCGCTAACAGGATGGGGGCAGTGAGCAGTGGAACAAACCCTCCTCAAGCACTGCACTGATCCTCTCTGTGAACACACACACACACACACACACACAGACACACACACACACATGCAGAGAGAGAGAGAGAGAGAGAGACACACACACACACATGCAGAGAGAGAGAGAGAGAGGGAGAGAGAGACACACACACACATGCAGAGAGAGAGATACACACACACACA
>NC_055967.1:32614961-32627461 GCF_018492685.1 Alosa sapidissima
TACAACGTCTGGTATTAGCCTAATAATTAGGCTACGGCGCTATAATCATGGCTAATTTACCAGTTGCCACTTATTCTGTCCTCTTCAAAAAAAATCTGGAAGCTTGGCACATTTGGCAGCATTTTCCTCCAATACTTTTCGTCTTTTTTACCTGGCCTTTCCAGTCCCTCATGGCCTCTTTCTACCATCCATCCTCCCTGACGCTTATCACTACGGTAGGGCCGGCCCAGCTGGTATCTGAGAAAACTTTTTAGAAAAGACCAACCAATTAACTCTTCTTGGGAGGGGAAAACAACCCATGCAGAGGCTGCGGTGTTAGCAGTGGCGCAAAAAGTGGGTATGCGCTATATGCGGTGCATAGGGGCGCAGCACCATGGGGGCGCCAAAGCGATGGTAAATAATAATAATAATAATAATAATAATAATAATAATAATAATAATAATAATATATTTGGTTTATTCTATATGTAGCTACTGTTGTACGTTTCTAAATCATTTCTGCATTTCCTCAATGTTAAATAACATTTTAGAGCACTAACAGGCTAGAGTAGGCGCCCTATCATAAGATTCTATCATAGAATTTTGACATAGAAAAGGGAGTGGGGGCGCCGTGAGCGCTGAGTGAGCAGTTTTCGTCTATGGAAAAAGATGGATAAAGCATAAAAGCTGTTCATGTTATTCATGTTACCAGACTAACTAGCATTTGCTATGCATATGCCGATTGAAACATAGCCTATTCCATTCAGATAGCTAGGTGGCTACCATGCTCATACTGCACTTTCAATGGCAAACTGCAAACAGAAATGTCACACTAGCAACAACTCATTACATGTTTCCATTTCCTAACAATGAAGACTCCTTGTAATAACTTAATAATGTGCTGTCAATGTGGCGCAAACAAAGGCTAGAGTTGGATCAGCCTTATCTTTTGTGAGCAACAGCTGGCAAAAGGACGTTATGAGAACCGTCAAGACTCTCTTAAAGTGACAATGCAACATTTTACAATACTTCAAGTTCAAATTGGCAAAATGTCTTAAAAAATAATAATATGTAATACATTATTGGCCTTTTGCTTTACTTTAGCTGTAAAGGTGTGGGGGGGGGGGTGCCAATTTGTTGTTGCATACCCCTCAAAAAATGGGTAGCTGCGCCCCTGGGTGTTAGGCATAGGATGCGAACGTGTGTAACCAACTTTAAGAGAAGATAGATTAACGTGGCAAATGATAATATTTTTCCCTCGACCGGCCCAAAAGTGAAGCGGCCCACCGGGAATTCTCCCGATTACCCACTCCCGGCCTGTGTGTGTGTGTGGGACCGCACAGCATCAGAGCACATCAGAGCGAAAGGCGATGTGTGATGTTGAGTGATCCATCTCCAGCTGGCCTGCTGAGTTTCAGGGATGGGAATCTGCAGAACCACTCACTCCAGTTTCAACCACCATGCGTGTGTGTGTGTGCCACCTGTGTGTGTGTGCCACCTGACAGGTTTAGATCATCTGTCACGAGATTCATCTTTATGCTACAATAGACATACGGGAGTAGATGCAGCTGTGTGTGTATATATGTGTGTGTGAGAGAGAGAGAGAGAGAGAGAGAGAGAGAGAGAGAGAGAGAGAGAGAGAGAGAGAGAGAGAGAGAGAGAGAGAGAGAGCACCTGAGCGGCAGACAGGACAGCACTCCCCCTCTGGTATACTCTGATCTCGACAGGGGAGTGAGGAGCAGCTCACCCTAATGCAGTTCATCTGACCATTCTACAGGAGACGGAGAGAACACACACACACACACACACACACACACACACACACAAAACACATAGAGACAATATGCTTGATACTGGAGATATTACCATACACTAGCACTAGAGTGTGCATTTGTGTGTGTGTGTGTGTGTGTGTGTGTGTGTGTGTGTGTGTGTGTGTGTGTGTGTGTGTGTGTGTGTGTGTGTGTGTGTGTGTGTGTTTTGAGCATACCTTACACAGACATGAGGAACAGCTGTCAGGTTTATACTCCTCTTCGGTCCTGTAGGTTTTACCATCATACACACACTCTGCAACACAATTCAGCTGCAACTTAGATATGGGTACTTTTTAACATAGTGGAGTGTGTGTGTGTGTGTGTAGGAGAGAGAAAGAGAGAGAGAGAGAGAGAGAGAGAGAGATGGGGGGTTGTTCTTCTGTGACCCTCAGGATGAAGCAGTGTAAGAAGAACCTTGATCTCCACCAAACCTAAAGCATGTGTTTCAAATGTGAGCAATATGTGGCAGTGTGTGGGTGTTTGTGGGTATGTGTGTGTGTGTGTGTGTGTGTGTGTGTGTGTGTGTGTGTGTGTGTGTGTGTGTGTGTGTGTGAATTGTGTGGCTGCATGTAATGTAATCTTTTGTGTTTGGTGAATGTGTATGTGAAAGAGAACATGAGCAACACACACACACACACACACACACACACACACATTTGTACACGCACACATAATTACACAAATAAACACTTTAAAATAGAATGCAGAAAGGTGGCTTTCATTAGCAAAGAATGCTTCACCCCTTTCAGTGGCCTATATGTGGTGGCAAAGAGGAAGTCTCTCTTTCAAGTGCGTGCGCACATGCACACACACACATGCACACACACACATACACACACACACATGCACACACACACATACACACACAAAAGTGTCATTTGTGCCTAAATATTGACATAAAACAAACACCACCATAAACTACTCAGAGCCCTACATGTTATGTGGCCTACACAAACAAACAATACAATACAAGCACACACACGCACACACACACACAAACACATACACACACAGTGACACAAACATGCATAACTCTTTTGAACTGTTTTGTGTAAAAGGGTTTTGATCAAAATATATGGAGTTGTGGAATCCCCCATTGAGTCTTTGTACAGAGAGCACATGCAAATCCTATTATGGGGGGCCGGGGGGGCAGAGACGAGACAGAGACAAGAGACCAACCACATTTCCCATGAAATATTTGGAGAACATAATAAGACATGATCATTCACACTCCACATACCCATACTACAGAGTGGCGCCATCACACACACACACACACACACACGGATACACACACACATACACGAACACAACATGAGTGTGCCACAAGGTTGTATACAGACTACAATAATGAGTCATGACACATTTGACCATCAAGTTATTCTACTGACTTCTGAACTCTATGCAATTCAATCCAATTTTATTTATAGAGCGCCCAAACAATGTCATCACAATATGTAGGAACTCCAACAATCTCTGCCAGACACACATAATGCTATATACTATGTACTCTGAGTCTGTCACACAAACCACACAACATCCTCACACATCACTGACAAACTCTAGAGCCAAACAGAAATGAACTACTGCTAATACACACACATAAGTCATATATGTGTTTTTTTGTGAATATCTGTTTGTGAGTGCATGTGTGTGCGTTCACCAATCCTGGCACTCGATTGGCTGGCCACTGTTAGGCTCCACCCACTGGGTGTGGCAGGAGCCACATGTGTTCATACGACACACGGCGCCTGGTTGCCCCTGGCAACGAGCAGACTGACAGAGGTCAGGGCAGGTCACAGGGGCGGAGCCAAGAGGACAACCAGAGTACCACTGCCATGCAAAGCAGAATCTGAGAGATGGAGAGAGAGAGAGATTGAGAAAGAAAGAGAAGAGAAAGGGAAGAAAGAAGAAAGAAGAGAAAGAGAAGAAAGCAGAGAGAGTGATGAAGAACAGGAGATTGGAGGAGAGAGAACAAAAGGAGAAAGAAGAGGAGAGTGTCTGTCTGTTCTCTGAGTTCTATGTAATATGTGTTCACTGTCTTTTAACCTCTATCTGCCTTTGGGGTTCTAGGCTCTGTCTGTTGACAGCATTCAGTGTTCCACTGTCCATCTGCCTGCTCTGCACTCTGTGGACCAATTTGCAGTCAATGTCACTGCTGCATCACTTAGAGTGCAGCCGACTGCTGATTGTAGAAAATCTCATAGACTTTCCATGTAATGTTCCAGACTTTCTTGATCTTATTAAACAGCTTCAGTATGTTTCTATAACATTGGTATGCGTTTTTCACACTGTATGGGCTACACACTACAAAATATATCCCCAGCAACATGATCAAATGAGTTAGCCTGGTAATACCAGACTCACAACATCGTTCCACTTCATGAAGAAAGTCTGGCTACTCATGATTGGGAAACATTTCCAGTTCTAGCATCGTAACGGGGGTAGACTTTGTGCTATTTTCAAATCATTGGTCCAGCCTCAATCGCATTGATCAGGGATTCCTAACACTATTTCCTACTTAGCTTAACCTTTGCTGATAATAAACCGCATCGGCAGTTTAAGTTCTAAGCTCTATCTGCTCTCTGAGGTCTTGGTTCTATCTTGGTCCCAGTTCTGTTACCTGAGGTCTGGAGTAACTGGGAGCCAGAGACCACTCTTCTTCACAGGTGACACATTAGGGTTGTAGTCCTGCTGAAAAGGCCTCTGATTGGCCCATTCCTTAGCCAGCTCACCAATCAGGGCACGGCTCTCCTGTGAGTCCACACCCACCCAGTTCTGATTAGCCCAGTGGCTGGGCAGGGGGCTGATTGGCGGGCAGATGCGGGGGGTGTCAGTGAGCGCGTGGGGCGGCAGGAGGCTGATGTTCATGAGAGCGTGGAAGTAGAACCGCAGGTAGTGCGGCCCACCAAAGAAGAAGTTACAGCCGTCCTGGTCCACTCCCTCCCTGCTGAAGCCAAACGCATCGAACCCGTAGCGGTCCAGCCCGAACGCGCTGTAGCCATAGTGACCAAACCCATCCGGAAACAGCTGGTCCAGCAGATCGCTCCCGGGTGACGTCAGCAGGAGCTTGCCATCGCGCTGCATGCCAAAGGCCGTCAGGTTGGCCCGGTTGAAGCCGTAGCGGTCAAACCCAAAGCTGTCGTAACCTTGGTGATCCACATGGTCACGGTTGTAGTTGTCCCTGCCGAAGCCATGGCGATCCCAGCCCATACTGTCGTAGCCGCTCCGGTCATAGCCTTCAGCATCAAAACCTCGCTTGTCAAACACTCTCTCCTCCTCCTCCACTCCTCCTCTAAGTGTGTGTGTGTAAGGGCCATGAGCATCTGTCGTGTGTGAGCGTGAGGCGTGGGTGTCTGCTCTGCGTGTGTGTGAGGCACGTTTGTGTGTGTGAGTGCGGTTGCATGGGGAGCCCAGTGTGATGGGGATGTAGACGGTGCATAGACGCTGCCCGGAGAGCCGGACGTCCTCCAGGGTGACTCCAAAGGGCTCCAGCCCAGCAAAGCGCAGTTCCTCTGGGTACAGCGCTGTGTCGGACACCCCAGCGTCCACTGAGGTGGCCGCTGCCAGGGCCCGTCGCTCCTGCCACTGCTCCCACAGCCGGTCCACGAATGCCGCATGGGACAGGAAGGCAGGGTCGTACGCACAGAGGGGTGTGGACATGTGACCTCCGACCCAGAGCAGGAAGAGGCTGGACGCTGCCTGCAGACGTGTGGAGAAGCGCAGGAAGTCTGTCTCCATGGTGATCAGCTGCATCGTGATGGTGTCAGGCACGGACACATTGGTGTTGAAGCGGCGTCGTAAGCATGGCAACCAGCGGCGGTTGGCGGGCTCGAAAGGGTGGAGCCACACACATTCAGTGTGTTGGTCACCGTCGCCCCCAAACACGTTGGCCTGCCAGGCGGTGGAAGATTCCAGAGCGCCGGCGTCTACCGTCCACTCCAGGTAGGGCACGGAGATGGCGCAGGACGAGGCATTCCTTAGAGCACGCTCCACACTCCACAGGAAGTACCGGTGCCACGGCAGGAAGGAGCCTCGCCCGTTTGCCTCGGGAACAAACTCCGCCCTCAACCTAGTGAACTCTGCCCAACCGTCTGAGAGAAAGATACACAACACTTCACATACACACACACACACACACACACACTCTCTGAGAGTAACAGTGTCACATTCAATACACACACAGACACAGATCCACTCACTCTCTTCACTTCACCAAACATTTCATTCACTACAATGAGACACAGGCTCTCTCTCACTTGCTCAGACAAACTAACAACTAAAAACATATAAAGAAAAAAAAAAACAACTCCAGGATCAACTATGCTCTACAGCCCTCTGAGTCAATCCAAAGCATCTACAGTATCTCATCTCTACAGGTATTAGTACCCAAATACTACATGGTTAGTTTCCTGTTTCTAGGAATGGAAGCGAGTGATTGCTTTGGCAACCGGTACCTGGTTGGAGGTAGAGTGCTTGCACAGCATGTTGGTATTCTCTCATCTCTGATTGGCTGAGGTCTCGTATTTCCTTGCGTGGCTGTGGCAATCTGCAGGTGCACTCAACGACCCCCCGATAGGTGCACACACACGCCTCACAACCCGCCTCAAAGGCCTCCCCCGGTCTGAACGATCGCCCATTGAACACACACACACACTCTGTGCGCGCCCACACACACCCTGTGGAAAGGCAGAGGCGTCCGGGAGAGAAGCTGACCGCTGTGCCCTTCTGCTGACACTGCGAGACGGACACACGCTCGCAGCTGATTGGTCCCCTGTCACAGCCCTGCAACGCCCCCAACGATGCGTTCAGACCAGGCCCCACCCACTCAGGCACCCAAGCAGTGGGCTCTGGGATGGAGGAGGAGTTATGGTCTCTATGAAGACCGCGATCGGAGCCAGTGAGGCGAAAACAGCAGGCTCCCATCATGCACCACGACTCGCAGGCTTGCCGAGTGAGGAAGTTGTTGCTGTTGCCATGACAGCCACTAAAGAGGAAAGGCTCACAGGAGGAGGAGGGAGGGTTGTAGAACCAACGCTGAACAGGCTCCGCCCTCTCCAGACACCTGCCCTTTAGGACGGGCATGAAACAGGCCTAAAACACACACACAAGCCACAATACAAATACACACACATACACACATATACCGGAACACACACACATTCAGGTGTAAAATACACGCAAGGCATAATACACACCCACAAGTCACAATACACACATACACTGGAACACACACACTTGCATACAGGCTATAATAAACACACACAAACCAGAACACACACATTCACTCAGGCCACACATAAGCTAGCTATAGTACATACACAAACACACACCGGAAAATAGAAGCCTATGACACACACAAACTCATCACACACACACACACACACACACACACACACACACTCAAATCACTGAGATGTAAACCTAGCTTAGGGCTGTCACTTTACGTTCGAAAATCGATTGCACAATCGATTGGACCAAACAACACAAGTTTCGAAAACGGAATCGATTTTAACCAAATATGTACACTATTAATTTTAAACGAATTAATCAAATAAAAAGGATAGATGTAACAAAATTCACAAACAAGAATATAATAATATAAAAGAATTCCGAAGTGCAGTAAGCATTGTAAAAGCTAAGAAGAAAATTCCCACCAATTTTACGTACCGGAAACAGCTGTTTCAATCAGCTGCTGTGCTGCTAGTGTTTTGCCAAAAAATGGAGAACAACGCGATCAATCTGTGCGACGTGAGAGAGACGAGTGATAGGCCCTAATAACTTGAGACGTTCGATGTGGAAGTACTTCGGATTTTTGGTATATCAAACTATGGAGAAGAACAAAGCGGTAGGCTATGCAAACTGTGCAATCGAGTTCTACGTAGGCGAAATTTGTTTGTTTGTTGTTGTTGTTGACATTTCTAATTGTAAACACAGACACAGCTACGTTGAAGCCTGCAGTCACGTTTGTCATGTTTTTCGAGAATGTTGCACTCCAGTTTGTCATTGTGCACGAAACTTCACGCCAATAAACGTTCCTCCTATTGCCTGTTAGTTGTTTGTGGATTGGCCTATATTTGGTGTTGAAAATGGAAACGTCTTTAGACATGAAAAATCGATTTTACAATCGATTCAATGAACACTTATGTCTCAAAAATCGAACAGGATTTTTTCACAAAAGTGACAGCCCTAGTAAACCTACACCACATGCTCAATATTACTCAACATTAGTACAGCCATCAAACACACATGAACCAACAGAACCTGAACAAAACCGAACTGAACAGAAACATCACAACACACAAAAGAAACACATTTGCCACTTCTGTGTTAGTGACTGAGGGCTCCATCTTCCACTCCAGCGCAATTGACTTTGCACAAATCGCTTTGTGGGCGGATCTTGGGCGCTGATGCTATTTTACTGGTGGGATAATGACTGCTGCGCCCGACGCAAATCTAATGTAGGGTGGTCTGTACATTACTCATGGGTGTGGTTTGGGCGTAACGTGCAATAAACCAATCCGAGTGTCATCTCACATTCTCTTTAACAACAGGCACGCTTGTTCCATAGCGGATTGCTATTATGATGGCAGATTTGCCAGGCGCAGCCAGGAACAGTTCACATACTGACTATAGTCAGTTGGGAACAGTTTGCTATTGATTTTTCCTCTTGACAAAATGTAATACAGAAATGTCATTTTCCGATGTTTTGGGATCACTCTCACTGAATCACAAGGTTATGAATGCATGGTGATATTTTTGCAATGTAATCTAACATTACCTCACTATAGACAATGCAGATCTTCTGTCAGATAAGCTCTCCTCTCCCGTGCTGCTGCTGGGGCATTTGGGTTAAATGGCATCGGCATGCAGTTCAACATCACGTCTCATTAAGTCCTCTAATATTTCCTAATTTATGTCATCAACACATCTGTGATTCGTGGAAATGTGTACGCTAGATTTATACCTATTTTTTCACATCGGACACCACACTGATTTCCCTCGTGTAGCAATATTTGTCCTTGTAATTGTTTATGGCAACTGTGTTGTATATATGAGAGGAGCAAAGTGCATTGCGTAACACAGGCGCCCAGCAAGCACTCCTGCAGGTGTAAGCTACGGCTGTACCTTACCATCAGGCAACTCAACGAGAAACACTGTTTCCAAGTTGACCTAACTTTCCAACTCTGCACAGTATCCCATTAACTGCATGACAGTAAGCTATTCACAATATTTTATGTAAAGTAGAGTTTGTAAACACGTTATCATCAACATGCACGCACAACTTTTTTTTGAGCTGGAGAGAGAATAAGGAATGGACGCAGCAGATTATAGCCAGGGCTACTTGCTGCTTTCTTTTACTATCTATGGTTGCTGGTTAACAGCACCAAAGATTGTTAAGGCGGAGCAAGATACTTCGTTGTAGTTCATGTCTATGGGCACGAAATGGGGATCGAATCCTGTCTGCATAAAGAGGCGTGTTGATGACGTATTGATGAGCGTACGTTGCAACCGGCCAACAGCAGCGGCATAAATAACCGGCGCACACCTGATATAAAGTCGATTTTCTCCAGACTGGAATGCTCAGAAATGCTAAAAATGTACCTGAAATGTTCGGAAGGGTTTGAGGATCATGAAAACGTGCCCAAAATTCACATTCTTAACTCTATAGAACCAAGACCTTAGAATATGTGGTAAAATTCTGAGCTATGGCCATAGACTTCAATGGAGCAGTCGCTGCTTCTGCTCTGCATAAAGGGGGATTTTAACCCCCCCTCGTGCGATCCGGGTTCCCGAAAGTGGCTCCTGATGAAATATCTTGCTCCGCCTTAACAATCTTTGACAGCACATAATAAGCTGATTTAAAGGGAAACTTGGCAGGATTTCCCCCTCTGCTGGAGAAAATGCTATTTCAAACTGTGGGAAAAGGTAACGATAAAGCACATGGATTTTTTTACAAGCTAGCGAACGGTTAGCATAAGTTTGGCAGAGCTATGTGGATGTTACAAGGTAAGAAAAACGATTTAAAACTAGTTTCTTGTTTCTCACTTCTCTTTCCGGGACGGTAGTCTCAATGTTGCAAGGTTGGTTTTACGCCTGGGGACGCTAGGCGCAGCGGGGAAAGTCACCATTTTCACTGGAACAGTTCATTTAACCATCCAAATGATTTCTAAACAGGTTTATTACGTTGAAATAGTTGCCAAGTGCCCCTTTAAGCTAATTCACAAACTCAAGACTTCAAGGCCATCATGGACATAAAACGTTTTTTGAAAACAACGAAAGGATGGAGGGAACATAGCAAAGCTTAGAGTTATTTCAGATGGGCTACAACAAGGTAGGCAAAATTGTGGTGCTTGTCAAAACCTTAGCGCAGCTGGAATAATGCGTATAGGCTGGTGTTAAAGCGCACACAATGTTTAAAGCCATACACAACAGTAAATTGGAACAAAACTAAAGGTAACTTTAGCCTTTATAGGGCTGTATAAAGTTGTCCAAATTAATAGATCGTAATTAGGCGTTGTTGTTGTAAAGATATTGCATGTAGATGTACTATATAGGCTACTAAATTTTTATTTGACCAATGCACGAAAAAAACCGGGAAACGGACAAATATTATCAAGGCTTTGAATGTTTCCATTTGTGCACAGGGTGTCTGTAGATCGGTGTGCATAGCATTAATTCCTGCAGGCCTGTGGCCATGCATGTGCCCATAAAATAGCATCTGAATTTGCGCCACTGACTGAGGTTCCTGGTCTGTGGCGGAATTGTTTTCTGAAACTGCAAAATATCAACACGGACCGTTTGCGCCGGAACACGCCCCCTCTTTTCGCTGAAAAACCCCCGTGGGCGCACACAATGTTTCTTCTATGTTTATTTCAGCATGGCGGCCCCCCACGGTTTAATTAATACCGCCACGGTAGCCTATCAGAATCAGGGCAGACACACATTTGCTTTTTAAATAATCCTGCGACATATCCTATCCTCCCCCGCTGGCTGCCGCTCACATTGCAATTTAACAGCCTAAACTAGTCAGAGGTTATTATGGCCCGTCCCGTTTCAGTTCATATATTATATATTGTATTGATGTAGCCTATTTAAAGCATTAACTTTCTTCTCAGTGTTTCCTCTTCATTTAGCGGTGCCACTGCTTCAGAATTAGGGGAGACGCAAAATATTGTCTGGAAGCATAGTAGGCTAAATGCCCTCCACTGGCGGCTGAAAATTGCAGTTTAAGAATAAACAGCAATGCTAATCCGAGGCAGGCCTACCTGTCTAGTTTTATTCCATAAATATATTGTTTTTATAGACGTTAGTGGCATGCGCTATCAAGAGCTTCCATGTGCTACGCATGTTTGTCAACATCGCAAAAACTACAATTTTCGCAAACTTGGTGGAAAGGTGTAGCACAGGCCAAGGAAACCCCATTAATTTCTGAAGCTGATCGTATAAAGTATTTCCCATATGGTAGTCTATAGGCCTAAACTCGCTCGCAACAACAGCATAAATGAAACTGGAGAGGATGTCTCCGCGAAGACACCGCTGTTACATTAGATGCACTCAATCAGGAATCAACACAGTAAAAAAAGCAACGACTGCTGGTAGTAACGACATTGCAAAATATTTTGTATGCACTCGCGGTGATGGCCTAGTAGGCCTAATGTGAATCGCGGACTATAAAGTAAAGGAGATTTGCACCAAATAAAGGCAGTGTTGTGGGTTGTGTTGGCACAAAACGTGTTGGCACAAAACGTAATTTCTTTCATAAACGAAGTAAGCTAAGCGTTTCTCCATTGTCAACGTGAACTACCGGTATGTTCAAGCGTTCAAGTGACAATGTGGTTGCGGGCGCTGGCGCCACTGTTAAAACAAAATTCTAGAGGAAACACTGGCGCACATGTACCTGTAGAGGGAAAATTCCAATATGCGCTGACTGCAAAATAGGAAAGACAAAAGCGCGAGTATACTAGGGTGACCAGATTTGGGTTTGTGAAAAAGAGGACACTTCAGTGGGGGGGGGTGTCAACAGACATGGTGACTATGTATGATAATGAGCTTGATTGGCCGACCCAACGCTAACAGAAAAACACTGCCTCAAAAGACTATTTTGAACACTTTTCAATGTGCAAAAACAATAATTACAATAAAAGCGAGCTCTATATGCGCAAGATATATTTGGATGGCAACCCATCTTTAATGTTGCATATCTCTAAATTTGATCCAAGGTGTTTCTGAAAATACAAACTGAATCTTTTACAGTAGCCTAGCTCTATAATTTTGAACAATCTGTTTTAGAGCTTAATAATCCTGACCCGTGAAAACAGTTGTTGATGGGGACTGATGTGGATATGTTGTCCATTTTCTTATATCTATTCAATCCTGTCTGGTCTATTATTAGGCCTACCTCTTTTCAATCCATTATTATTAGATATTTTTTTTGTAAAAAAATAGGCCTACATCTATCCCTTATGTTATGCCAACAATTTAATTCACCTGCATATAGGCTACAGTAGCCTAGATGGAGGATTATTGACATCTGCTGTTGTCAGTGTGCAGGCTATCCCTTAAAGGCAGTTTAAAGGGATAACCAAAGTGCAGTTTCCTACCCAAAGCTAGAAAGTTGCTAGGTCGGCAATCGTCCAGAGAAGGCTGCTCAGACAATGGCAGAAGTTTTCGTCATGTTATATTTTTTACAGTCTATGGCTATGA
>NC_055967.1:32632461-32634961 GCF_018492685.1 Alosa sapidissima
CACACACGCACGCGCACACACACACACACACACACACACACGCATTAATGAGAAAGTTACTGACCTACTGGGTCATTTGCATTTGATTTTCAAGGCAGTATTCATTGGATCACAATATTTTCATTCCGTATCTTCATTAATCAATCAATAAACTGAAGATGGTAAAAGAAACTAAACACATGAATAAAGTGGGTATAAAACAATTCCAGTACTGAGGCAATAATGAACTTTAAGAGTTCACTCTCAGTCAGAGGTCTGATCTAAACTAACTCACAGCTGAAACCATCACCCTGTGAGAGGGTCATATCAACATCAGGGGTCAACACAAATCACTAGAGGTCAAGTGTCACATTTCTCCCAGTCACACACACACACACACACACACACACACAGACAACCCACCCACACACACACATGTACACACACATCCCTCTTACCCACATCCTGCACATCATCCCACACACACTTCCCACAGACCACCTCTGAAAGAATTAGTATTGAGTGTATTAAAGATAAGAAATACTAGACATTTTCTAAAATGTAACAGTTTTTGTACTGTTCAGCTAATCTCCTCACGATCCGCTAGCTCTCTGAGAACGTTGTAAAAAGCGGTCTTCTGACACAGCCACCGAGAACTGGAAAGAGGGGAGCCTGTCTCCTAAATAATAATAATAACACACTGTGTGGAGTTTCTCGGGGAGCACTGAAGGGAGGATTGAGCTACCTCTCTGGTGTGTTTTGCTTTGTCTTTAGTTCAAATGTAATGTAAGTTGCTTTGCACAAAAGCCTCTCATAAACACAAACAAACGCAATGTCATCCAGCATTGCTTACTCTACCGTTAAAGCTATTCTCCAGGATTTTTTTTTTGTTTTCTAACACAGTGGAGAGAATTCAATGTAGCGCTGGAGTTGGGCACAGAGATTTGTGTTTATTCATACACGTTTGAATTATTTCATGTAGTGGTGATGTGGCTAATATGATGCCTGTGAGATGAGGTTTGGTGTTGGAATGTTTGTTACACTGAGACGGTGAGCTGATTCATGTGGCCTGTTGGAGTACCTGTGAGATTTGGACAAGACCATGGACGCCTCCGATATGCATGGGTAGAGATCTCTGCTGTCAGCCAGGAGCCCTACTCACACACACACACACACACACACACATTCACAGGTTTAGCACAAAGACACACACACACACACACACACACAACCAGAGGTAGAACACAAGCACTCATACACTTAAACAAAACCTTAAGTAGACCACAAACACACACACACACACACCACCACCACAAGTACAACCACAAAAACACTCAGTTCTGTGCATAACACTTGGACTTAGATAGATAGATAGATAGATAGATAGATAGATAGATAGATAGATAGATACTTTATTGATCCCCAGGGGAAATTCAAGGTCTCAGTAGCATACAGACAACACACACACATTCACTAACAGCAGAAAAAGTAATTAAAAGTATATAATATAAAAACACAACTAAGCAATAAGGACAGTAAAAGATAAAGAATATACTAAATATACTAAAATACAAATCTAAACACTTAATCTAAATCAATTCTAAAAACAGTATCCACATAGTGGTGATTAATCAATCAAGAGGCGCTTGCAATGACTGAGACTTGGTGTGGTGTGTGTGTGAGAGATATATATATATATATATATATAGAGAGAGAGAGAGAGAGAGAGAGAGAGAGACAGAGAAAGAGTGTAAGTGTATTGGAAACTTACACTGAACTTGCTGTTGGGCTCTTTTGCCTCACTGGCAAAGGTAACCTGCAGGTCCAGTGGCAGTCGCAGGTTGATGACCTCATCAGGCTGTGACAACTCCACTACCACTTCCTCTCTGCAGTCGGTGAATAGGGCCACCCTTTGGGCCTCCAACCCCAAAGCGAGCTGCACCCAGCCCCCACCTGTAAAAGGAGACCCACCTGGCAACAGAAGGCTGTGTGTGTTTGTGTCAGTGTGTGTGTGCGTGTCCGAGTGTGAGCGTGTGTGTGGGGGGTACTCGAGACGGAGAGTGTTTGAGCGTGTGCAGGAGACGAGCCGTAGCAGCATTTGGCCACGGGACATCAGCGACAGCAGCGTTGCCGTGGATTGACGAGCCTGCTGACCAATCAGGTGCAGGCCCAGTGAGCCACGGGCAGAGGTTAGCAGGTAGAGGGTGTGCTCCCGTGGCAACATCAGATGGGGGGTGCGCGAGCGGAAACGCCAAGCCACAAGCCCCGCCTCCTGCCCTTTGACCTTTGTCACACCCCTCACTCCGCCACGGGTCACATTCAAGGCCTCCAGCAGGTCAATCACTGCAGAGAACACACACCCACACACACACACACACACACACAAAGAGAAGACAGAAAGATGCAGCATGGAGTCAGAAAACAGAATTTTGAATTTTTTACGAAATCATTTAATCAGAACTATCCCTGATGTTCTTGTATTGACTTAAAAGGTATCCAGAACAACTCAATAATACTCCTT
>NC_055967.1:32639961-32647461 GCF_018492685.1 Alosa sapidissima
TCCATCTCCCTCTCCACCTCTTTTGCCCTTTTCTGCCTCCTTTCATCTCCCTGATAACTGCCCCGTTCTCATGTCTGATCCCATCTCTCCTCCACTCCCTCTGTCTTGTAGCTGGATGCAGTGATGCAGTCAGCAGGAAATCTGTATGTGCCCTCATACTCCTGCACACCATTCTTGGGTGTAAATCTGATAAAAAAACACTCTTTATCATACAAGCTTCACACACACACACACACACACACACACGCGCGCGCGCGCGCGCTCTCTCTCTCTCTCACACACACACTCACACACACACACACACACACATATATGCTCTCTCTCTCTCTCTCTCTCTCTCTCTCACACACACACACACACACCACACACACACACACAAAACACACACACACACACATACATGCTCTCTCTCTCACTCTCACACACACACACATACACACACACACACACACTCACTTACCTCACACATATATACATACACAGACTCATATACACACATGCACATAAACACACACACATCTCCTGAACTGACAGCATAACATACTGTTAAAGCAGAGTGAGAGCCATCTTATCAGCTGCTCCTGTTCTGTTGGGTTTTCTAGCTGGCCTTATTCCAGTGAGTTAGAGAAGAAAGGTGTGTGTGTGTGAGAGAGAGAGAGAGAGAGAACCTTTTAGCTTTGTATCATTAGATGGACATGAAGAGAGCCCATTCCTTGATGCACACACACACACACACACACACACACACACACACACACACACACACACACACACACACACACACACACACACACATTTATAACAGTGACCTCTAGTGGTACAATGTCTCATGGTAAATGACTCTTCCCCACTATCACTCAATTGACTTCTACTGACTGTATGGTGTCAGTTCGTCCTATGCAGGGGCGCCTGCAGGAATTAATGCTATGGTACGTACACCCATCTACAGTGTGTGTGCGTGCATATTCTCTCTCCTGCTCAAACAAAAGGCGTGCGTGTGCATGCGTTAAGTTGATTTTGATAACATGTTACATAAAATTGTAAATAGCCTACTGTCATGCAGTTACAGTAATGGGATAATGTGCAGAGTTCGGAAGCTATGGTAGGCCAATTTGGTGTACACACACACACAGGGGAAATTCTCTCTTGTTGAGTAGCCTGATGGTACGCACAGTGCGTACAGCCGCACACCTGCATGCACGCCTGGTCCTATGATCCATGGTTTTCTATGACTGGTGGTTGAATTTGGACACCTGCAGATGAAAGATCATGAGAAGATATGGTTCCAAACACCACTGGTCTCACAGGCGTTGCATTACCAACAACTTAAAAACTTAAATACAACTTAAAAATAACAAACTTCATAGAAATGGCACACAGCAAGTACAATGTACTGTACACACTTGTCATGGACAACCATGTCTAGCCATTGGGTGGCCTCCAGCAGTTATGGGTGAAAAGGCTCTGAATCAGGGGATATACTGACCGGATATTTTTTATGACATGCAGCATATCAGGAGCATCTTTGATCATATCCTGAGTTTTTAAGAATCAGTGAAAATATTGTTTTATTTTGACTCCTGATATGACAATGAGATATCAGGGGTATGCATACCCAAATCACAAGTCACACACACCATTTCTGGATATCTTTGGGTAGGTCTCCACCCTTGGATAGGCTTAGGCTATCACATTAGATAGCCTAGGCCCAAGATCTGCCTAATTAAGTCACGCATGCCCTATGCCCAAAACGTACCATAAAACATCACTGATAGACTATTTGCCGTTTGATTTCTATCTAATTTCGGGACATTCAAAAATAGACTATTTACAGTGTAAAGACTACCTTTTTCAGGTCAAGGCTAGCCTACTTACCTAATTATTTTGGTTATGGTTCAATTTCAATGATATCTTTGAGATTTTATAGTTGCTATAGTCTGTAGGTCTAGCCTACTTTTTATATATAATATGCATGAGATCTGTTGGAGGAATAAAGTCCACATTTTAAATTATCTGCTTTCCCCTTGTCCCCAATGCTGTCTGCCAAAACGAATTCGGTTCAGCTGGAGTTGCCACATAACAACAATACAAAGTTAAATTTAACAGTAGCCTAAACAATTTGAAGTAGGCCTACATTAAGAAGAATAGCAATAATAAACAACAATTCAATCAATAGCCTATAATGAAAATAAATACATACTATATGCTACAAACCATAACACATAAGAAAGGCTTATTAAACTTGTTAAAGTTGAGCATACTATTTTAACATTACAAGCTTCCTTGTGGGCCAACGTAACAATGGATCAATCATGTTGTAACTTGTCTATAAAACGTGGGTGACTGATAAACCAATGTTGATTTAATTAAGGAACAAGGCTTCAAATGAAATTGACGTCAAACTATATGAGAACCAATAATGTTAATAATCAGAATAGTAGTAATAGCCCACTTGGCTACTATGTTTTGACACTTCTACAAAATCAGTTTGGTAGTCATTTTAATGTAACTAAAATATGCAGGCCTAATAATTTCCACGATTTCTAACGGTGTGTTTCCACACAACGAAATTTCGCGTCGCTCTCATTCATAGATATATATACTGACTAGATGTCGCCTTGACTACTGCTTCTCATTAGAACGAATGCGTCAATAGAGACGCCATCTTGCCGCGGGGTTCCAACCCCCTTTAATGCATTGGCGTCAATCTAGGAAAGATCTTAAGAAAAACTAAATCACCATAAATCGTCCAAATCTCAAACATTTTCTTCGTCTTTTGGTTTGTTCCAACTGACAGACGTGTATTTAAGATCGAGTCCAGAGAAAATTGAAGATTTTGATATTAATAGGCCTATAATCTACTTCAAAATGTAATGCCTACTCGTAGGTTATTCTTCCACTTAAGTAAACGTAACTATCGTTACTTACCTTGGCCTAGCCTACTGCATTCAAAATGGCTACAATGGTGTAAATATCCATACTTGGAAATACATGTTAATTTAAACATTTTAATTGAACTGGTTTGTGCAGCAAGCCTGCAATACTATGTGACCCAGTGTAAAATCGTTATATTGGGCTAAACAAAACAAACGTGAGCACATCCAAAAGTAGGTGCTGGATAAAAAGATGCAAGAACCATTCAGTATTAAGACACATTTTAGTATAAAGACACATTACAGTATGAAATCCTTCAGTGTGAAAGCATCCAGTGTAAAACATTCCATATTACTACAGCTTCTTAAATGATTACAGTATATAAGACAGTTTAACAATTCTCTGAAAGCATCCAGTGTGAGAGCATCTTCCTGTGTGAAAATGAACATTCCATATTACTACAGCTTCTTAAATGATTACAGTATATAAGACAGTTTAACCATTGTCTAAAAGTATCCAGTGTGAAAATTTACATTCCATATTACTACAGCTTCTTAGATTACAGTATATAGGACAGGATAGCTATTGTCTAAAAGCATCCAGTGTGAAAGTATCCAGTGTAAAAGCATCTTCCGGTGTGAAAACAAACATTCCATTTTACTACAGCTCCTTAACTGATTACAGTATATAAGACAGTTTTAAGAATCGTTAACCTAAGTGTTTAGTATCCCTGCAACAACACTACCTTACAGTTTCTTCCTCAGACTTTTGCTCTGCAGTTGCAGAGTATGGACCTTTGCCACATGTTGTCTCAACTTATGAAAGGTACAGACAACCAGTGAAATTAAGCTAAAGTGGTGGTTGTCTATGCCATCTTGAGTGTCAACAATGTGATCACAAAGACCAAATATGTCCTCAGACCCTACTTCTGCTTTCACAACTCTGTTTAACAGAGACACTGGGCACTGATGAGCTGCTGAGTGGATGTTAGATGCTCGTCGAATGTAGTGCTCAGCCAAGCGGATCACCTTAACGGTACCTTGACTTGGTATTACTAGGCCTCCGTTGTTTCTGAGGGTGAGCAGATGGTAGTTATCGCCAAAAGATGGTATGGTCAATGCTACCAAACTGCTACACCATACATTGCATGCAAGTTTTCTCATGACTTGCCTAACTACAAATCCCGCAATGTAAACAAGTGCGTTCTCAGTTAGGCACCCAAAGCTTGTTGCTAAATAACTATGGTCCAACACAACACCAGTGATTGGCTCAAAGGGAGAGGATGCAATGTTGTCATCGTCGTCCTCAGCTGGCACCACAGATGACATGTCGACAGCTGACAGACACACGGTGTCATCCTGTGGTTGAACGTTGCCCGTCTTCCCTGGAGCAATGCCACAGCGGACCATAATGCGCCGGAAATAGTTCTGGAAGTGTGCAACAGTTGGATTGTTGTTCCATCCACCTGAAATTTAAAAAGGTAAGTATATTCCAGGTAAGTATTTCAGACAAGTGTGTTTTTAACAGCTATATCCAGTAGGTGTGGAAGGTAGGTAGGTAAGTAAGTGTGTGTGTGTGTGAATTCTGTTTGTTTTCTCTCAACAACATTGCTCACATAAATATAAGCTTCTACCTGAGGCCCTGATGGAATTAAAAAACAATTCTAAGTGGTCTTGGCTAAAGCGGTATGTGCACACATATCGCTGTCCCTCAAGCAGCTCTGGGATCATCAAACGATTGAGAGCATTTTGGTGAGATTTGGACTTTGATGGGGGGCTGGGTGATGTCATGCGTGTAACAAATAAAGCCTGATAACTTAAAACCGAAGTAGCACAAATGTTTCTTTTAACAGCACAAATCAGCACAAACGTAGCACTAACGATTGAGACCATTTTGGTGAGATTTGGACATTGATGGGGGGCTGGGTGACGTCATGCGTGTAACAAATAAAGCCTGTTAACTTAAAAACCGAAGTAGCACAAATGTTTCTTTTGATGGCACAAATCAGCACAAACGTAGCACAAGCGATTGAGACTATTTTGGGGAAATTTGGACAAGTATGGGGGGCTGAGTGACGTCACTGATCAGAAAATGTAAAAGTTGAATTACTTAAAACCCTTAACAGCACAAACAATAATTTTTACGGCACAAACCGGCACAAACGTAGCACAAACGAATAGCAGTGTTTTTAATAATTTTTGAATAACATGGGGGGCCAGCTTCACGCAGGTCCATGAATGGGCAGGACATGACAATATGATCAGTGGTACAGGATACAGTACATGATGAAGGGATCAGAGAGGTAGGGGACAAGATAAGGTAAGGAGGGATGAGATGGGTGGGGGAAATAACATTTGCATTTACAAGGTGTGGGCGTAGACATCTTTACAGGGGAATGGGGGGGGGTAGGGGACCAGATTCAGTCATATGAACCTGTGGGTAGCACAGGTCAGGGGGGGTAGGGGACCTGATTCAGTCATATGAACCTGTGGGTAGCACAGGTCAGGGGGGGGTAGGGGACCTGATTCAGTCATATCAATCTGTGGGTAGCACAGGATGCGAGTTCAGTTTGGGACAGTCCTCTATGTGAAGGGTGATCTACTCCCCACAGCTCAGTGTGTGTGTGTGTGTGTGTGTGTGTGTGTGTGTGTGTGTGCAGCAACACTAATCTGTGATGAGGACAAAGAGCAGCCTGATTCCTAATCCCTGTCTGCCTTAATTATGGCATAGGTGTGTCTGTGTGTGTGTGTGTGTGTGTGTGTGTGTGTGTGTGTGTGTGTGTGTGTGTGTGTGTGTGCCTTTGCACTTGCGTGTCTGTCCTTCCATGTCAAGGCTAAGATTCAGATTCAGCCATCTGGGGCCATGAGCTCGTTTTATTTGCTAGCACTGTTCAACTGTTGGCCTTCACCATGTCTATTTGTTCTTACATACACACACACATGGAGATGATATAAATACCAATAGAAGATGCACTCCAACCGTAGTTGGTTGCTAAACAGTTGCAATTTATACACACATTGGACTGATAGTTCAATCAGCATTGTAGACCACCTCCCTCATTTAAAGGGTACACCTCAACAAGAACGCATCTCATTGGTTGAGAAGGTGAGTAGCCTAGCACCACATAGTGGATCCACTATGGCTGATGAGATCTGACAGCTGATTGGCTGAGCTGTTAGACAGCGCTCTGATTGGTGCAGAGGCATGTGTGCTTGGCGTACGGCCAGGCAGGTTTAAAGACTCAGAAAGTAAGTCAACCCCCAACATGCCCACACACACACACACACACACACACACACACACAGAGAAACATGCGCGCACACACACACAGGCACACACACTCATACAGGCACCTCATGCACACACAGTCCTCAGTACTGGAATGAGGTTGGATTATAGCTGAGAATGTGCTCGGTAACTTAACACTTTCTAAAGCAGCAGGCGCAACAGGTAGGGACAACAACAAACTCATTCTCTTCTTCTCTCTTTCTCTCTCTCTCACACACACACACACACAATCTTCATCTCTCTCTCTCTGTTAGTCAGTCTGTCTCTGTCTGTATCAATATGTGTCATACTTTTCAGACGCTCCCATATATACCATTCTGTCTGTCCATCTGTCACACAGATACACACACAAACACACACATACACACACACACACCAACTTTTTACTGTCACTATCTTTGTAATACTCTGTCACCATGACCTGCCTTCACACGGTCTCCTCTCTTCCCAGACTTCTCTCTCCTAGTTGTCTGTTTCTTCCCTAAGAGCTGGTTAATTTCTAATGTGAATACATGGGTGTGTGAGAGGTACATGGCTAATGTGCTGCATCACTGCGCATGAAAGTGAATGATGAGCGTGCATGAATGATTGTAAAAAGAAACGTGTTTATATGAGAGCTGTTATTCCCTGTAGTGTCCGCTACTCATTCATCTTTTTTATTGTTTGTTCTCTCTCAGTGGAGTGTGACAGAGTGAGTGTGTTAATGGTGTGTATCATTCTGTGTGTGTGTGTGTGTGTGTGTGTGTGTGTATGCGTGAGTGGACTGCACTGGAGTGTGTGTGTGTGTGAGTGTGTGTGTGTGTGAGTGTGTGTGTGTATGTGTGTGAGTGTGTGTGTGTGCGTGCGTGCGTGCAGGAGACAGAGGGGAAATCCCTTTGAGGTATGAGTCACAGACCTACATTCTGTGGATATAAAAGTCTTAATCCTCTAGACTGTTGAGTCTAGAGCATCGTAAGGACTTTATCAGTGCATTTTCTCTCTCTCTCTGTTACTTACGCACACACACATACACACACACACACACACACACACAATGGCGTGAACCCAGTGCACCCACATATGTCATGTGACACCATGATGGCAGTAAGGGTTTAAGATGGGGAAATGCGGCGCTTTTAGCTGGTTCAGACCAGGGGCAGAGCCAGATGGGGGGCACAGGGTGGCACAGGCCTCCTCAGGATCCAGTCAGCCACTCCAAGTGCCACCCCAACAAAGATGTGATAGTTGGGCTTGTCATTATGGAATTTCTTCAGGTATAACTGCATGCTTAGCCAAGACAAACATTCATTTGATATTGGCCAAATTATTTAGGCTATATTCATGGGTTTACTGAAATGT
>NC_055967.1:32657461-32664961 GCF_018492685.1 Alosa sapidissima
GAGACCATTTTAGTAATTGTTTTGGAAAATTATTATATAATATAGTGTTGGCTGTATTGGTAAAAGAACACTGGGTCTAATTAATATTTTATGGGATTGTCAACATTATGAGTCAACCTGAAGCAGTGGTTAAGAGTATGACTAACCTGTGATGTGTTCCACTGTTCTCTACCTGAGCAGAGCTTGCGGTGGTTCCAGTTGGTGAGTGTTTAGCTAGTGCAGTCCTGTCCAGACAGACCCTAAACCACCTGGCTATGATGTGGGATACTTTATATCTCTTCACAGACAAACTACCCCGCTCATAATGCATTTGTGCATTCATAAAGAAGACATGTCATATTTTACAATGTACATTCATAAATATCTTTCATTGGCAACTCAGCTGACATTGACAAGTTACATTATACGGTCATGTAGGTTTGCATTTTTTTATGTGCATCTTTACAATACTTGTTGTTGATAGACAATATTTACATGAGGCTTGCCAAAAGAAGATTACTGAAAAATTTGATCAGATAGGATGTTGTGCAGACCATATTCTTTGGCATAGAGGTAAATGACAGACTCATCATGGATGTCACTCACCATGGATATTCTTAATGCATTATGAGGAGGGTATTTAAAGGAGGCAATAATTACCTTCCCAAAGTATCTTCTACTTTATGTGACCTGGACAACTTGTATTTGTGTAGTAAAAACTGTTACATGTTGTAAAATGAGAGTTATAGTACTGGACAGAGCTGTCATTGTGGAGGAGTAGGATGGACAATTCACTACAGATGCACATTTTAAACTTTCTCATTCACACAAAAAGTGTAAATAACTGGGGTTAAACATTGATTACCTGAACAGTAGCATTACTATTGGTGAAAGTTTCAAATGTGCCAGTGATTTCTCTAGTGATGTCGTGGAGTGTAAGATATGTTTTCTACATATACTTCTGCAGTTGATCTCAGAAGACACTGTGAGTTTTTGTGTATCTGTGTTTGTGTGTGTGTTTGTGTGTGTGCGTGTGTGTGTGTGTGTGTGTGTGTGTGTGTGTGTAGACTATGTCAGTTTGAGGTCATACTTTTGTCATAGTTCTGTAAACATACAGGGATCCAAACTTCAAGTATTGGTATTAATTTACACACATCAAAACAAACACAAGTGTGTTTTTCCAAGTCAAAACACAAAATAGCAATTTCACTGAGACAAAACAAATCAGTCTACATCGGGTCGTCTCTCTCAAAATTCTGTCTACATCGCATGCAATGTCCTAGTCCAAGGCACCAGGAAAAATATATTCTGGAATGACGTATCCAGGCCTGATATGGTAATATCCCTACATGTAGACTGTTTTTTTTGTCTGTAAAAGGGCTATTTCTTTCTCTTCTCACTCGTCCTGCTCACTCCACTGTACCCATTGTACATTACTTGTGGCTTATTTATAGTGCTTAGGCTGATTGCAAAGTGAACTAATTAACAGTTTTCACATGAGAAAGTGTGCCAGAGAGTTGGCAAAATAGTGTAAATAATAGCCATTGTGCCTACAGTTGTGCAAAGTGTGTGTTACAAAATTGCAAACTGAGTACAAAGCAATGTTTGTGCTTTTAGTTCGAACTCGGTGAGTGGTTTTGCTATAAGTATTCATAGTTTTAGAAATTGTGCTATAAGAATCACAGTTGTGTTTAGAAAAAACTGTAATTGACGAACTAACCAATTAATTAACACAATTACGGTAATTAATTACTGAACGAGTGTGCACTTATGCTGCAGATTCTTGGTGCCAGTCTGAATGTCCTCAGGGGGTTCATGTGTTGTAAGGGAAACATCCCATGATGGGGAACACACTAGAGCCTAGACCGGATAAGGGATAGACACAAACAGGGGTTTTTCAGTTTAGTTTCATTTTGATCAGTTTTATATACATAGCACCATAACATACTGTATGAATATATCTCAAAGTGCTTTACAGAGGAAAGGGTTAGACAGTGTGTATGTTTCACTAGTACAATCTGTGTTAGTGATTCATCCCCTGTATGTTTGTGTGTGTGTGTGTGTGTGTGTGTGTGTGTGTGTGTGTTTGTGTGTGTGTGTGTGTGTGTGTGTGTGTGTATGTTTGTGTGTGTGTGTGTGTGTGTGTGTGTATGTTTGTGTGTGTGTGTGTGTGTGTGTGTGTGTGTGTGTGTTTATCTCTGGCACAGGTGAATCACGGGCGTCCAGTGCCACTCCTGGATGAGGTGGCGCTCCACAGCGAGGTGCTGGGCAACACTGACGCCTCACAGTCCTCCCTGCACGGCAGAGCGGGCGTCTACACCATCACCTCCAACTCCACCACATACGCCGCCGCCACCACCACCACCACACCTGGCTCCTCCGCCATACGCTCCAATGGGAAGGCCTCAGAGAAGCCCATCAGCAAAGCAGTGTCCTTCCACGATGAGGTCATCATCAGGGCACCTGATGAGGTGTGTGAGGATGTCCGAGATGGAGGGGTGAACGCACATGCGGTTAGAGTGGTGAACACACACACCACCAGAGGTGCCAGCACACACTCAGACAAAGGGGCGACAGACATACCCCTGGTCTCAACGTCTACCGCGAGCGTGAAAGAGGAGAAATACAAGGCCAAGGATCTAGCCCCACCTTTATCCAAGTCGGACGCCATCTCCACCATCTCCAGTGAGTCACGTCTGGCAAGTCAGAGCATAAACCAAGGAGACACAACAAAAGCTGAACCTCAAACAATTATAAATCAGGTACAGCCTGACCAATCTAATCTTGAGCAGTCTGTACCTGAGTCTACAACTCAATCAAGCAACCACAGACCAAATAAACCAGATAAGAGTATGCCCGATGACCCAACATCAGTTGAATCCAAATCAGACGTAGCAATCCCAGATAGGTTAACTTTAGCTACAGCAGAAGCAGAGCCCAGCCAAGAAAAACGGAACCTGAGTCCCATCACAGAAAGCCCATGCGAGTCTCCACCACAGACAAGCCAAGACCAGGCTTCAGCAGAGGACAAAAACCAGGACCCGCCTCAAGTGCACACGAGACAAAAGGAGGAGTCTAAACCAGAGGAGGAGGAGTCTAAACCAGAGCAGGAGGAGTCTAAACCAGAGCAGGAGGAGTCTAAACCAGAGGAGGAGGAGTCTAAACCAGAGGAGGCGACAAGGGATGAATCACAGCAAAGTGCGTCACACACAGATGATCAAACCCTGCCGACTCGAGAGACTGACGTAGCTAAAGGCCCAGGAAATAATGCAGAAGTACAACATAAAGATAGTGCGGAGGAGACGTGTACAAACATCCCCGAACCTTCAACAGATGCAGTAGAGCTGGCTGGTCCCAGCGCACCCATTCCTGAACCGGACTCCATGACCTCCTCCATACACACTCAAGACGAGACCCTCCCGCAGGATGCCAAACCCAGCACGGGGCCAAGCTCCGAGGAGAGAACTGCTGACCTTAACACAGGGACGACCACAGACACCAGTGGGACAGAGAGCGAAGTGGATGCTGCAGTAGTAGACGATAGCAACCAGGGTGGTGACCTTACAGAGCCCGGAGCAGAAGAGAGCGCTGAGGCAAATATAAAAACACAGGCTGCCGATGCAGCAAGTCAAGAGAGGAAGATCGTGCCAGATATCATCATCACTGGCACCACAGACCCCGAGGACGAGATGGACGACACGGAGGAGAAATTCACAAAGATCACCAACCTGGATGATGACGTAACAGACGTGACCAGCACAGATGGTCAGTGAACAGACTGTTAAGACTCCATCAGTGACACACACACACACACACACACACACACACACACACACACACACACACACACACACACACATGACATGAAGATGGAAAGGACTGAAACAAGGAATGATCCAGGGGAAAGCGCTTGTATGCAGGAAAGTGTGAGTTTGTGGTATGGACAGGGTGAGTTGGTTATTCTATAGCAGTAAGATTCTCTTCACAAGAGAGGCCAAAGCATATAAGTAAGAACTCAAGACCACAGTGGACACACACACACACACACACACACACAGACACGCATAATGAGAAAGTTACTGACCTACTGGGTCATTTGCATTCGTAGCCTATATGTATATAAACCATAATGCCATGACACACAGCCTTTTGGTCTGGCACAAGATGATGAGACTATGACATCCAGCTGGTGAAAAGTAGCAGCTACCTTTGCGCCAAATGACAGACTGGAAATGGTAGGGTGTGTGTTACCATTATACAATAAAAACATTACAAGAATAAACTAAAAGGACATCAATATTATTTCACTGCTTTGTTATGTATAGTGGTTTTATTAGTGTGTGTGTGTGTGTGTTTCTGTGTGAAAAAATTACATTGACTAAATATTGAGGTAGGATTATGTACCTTTCAGGTATTTAAAAGCAATTTTTCACCGAGTACTGTCGGTACGAAAAAAAAAAGAAAACAATTGTTTTTTTCAAGCTCGAGCAGCTAAAGCAGCCAGGCAGCTACAGCGCTACACTCTGGGGGCATGAACGTGGGGGCTCATGATTTTATTTTTCCAGTACTCTGTGACTTCAAGATAAGGAGATCTATGTGAAATATCACCGGATTTCTCCTTTAAAAGAAGGATAGCTTTATTCTCAAACTATGCTAGATACTGTATACAATATGTTTAAAACAGACTGGCTCTGGTTTGAGATCTTTTAGTAGGATATATCAGAATCTTACCTCAGAATCAGTGCTACCAGTTTATTGCCTCTCACTCATTCCTCATTCCTCCAAACAGGCCATGCCCAGCCCTTAGAGATTAACCATGGAAAGGTCAAAGGTCATGACGATCATAATTTTACTTTGTTGCTCTCTATAAAAGTGAGCAGACTAGTATGTGTGGTACTACACTAGCTGGTACCTAAGGAGTTTAGGCTGTCTCAAAGCTTATCAAATGACCTCACATAGCTACAGCTCACCAGGTCAAGTCATCCATCTTGTCTACAGGGATTAAAGCATGGCTGAGTTGAGCACAAAAGTAGTTAGTTGTGTGTTTAACACCGTTAGTACATGCATATATGAATCTACCGTAGAAGTAGTACTGATTGTTTATTTGTTTATCGTGGAAAGACTTTCTGTGCTCACAGTCTTTGTATGTAACTCAATATCCAACAGCTTCCTGAAACTCCGTCCACTAAATCGACTAACTGAATTAACGGATGATTAAGGAAATCCGTCTTGGCATTTCACTGATCTGATCTTCAGAGACGGAAAAAGTAAACTGTGACCTGACTTCTGCGGCTTCAGATAGATCTAGACGGCAGCAGGAACAGAGATGGAATAGAGGGAAAGGGGGGAAAGATGGACCCTTAGACTAAAGGCTTGGATCTTGTTTAACTTTATGTAGCTACTAGCCTAGAAATCTAGACGCACCCTAGCGGCGGCAAATTAATTTGCTCAGCCTGTACGTCTAGTATCGAACCATAGGGATTTCTATTGGCTTAGCACCGTGGATGTTCTCCAATCACAGCGCTCTATTTTGTTAGAGAGTCTTAAGGCGGTCTTAACAGGATAACGACAGTCCTGCGACTGTGAACAACAAGGAAGATGGCGAACGAAGAGCGGTTGTTTGAATCGGCGTTGGCGTCAACTTTGGAGGAGTTGGACTTGTGCTTTTCTTTGAAAGTTGAGCAACACAATGCACTTAAGTCATTACTTTCGAAGAAGGATGTATTTGCCGTTTTGCCGACCGGATACGGATATGGTCGTAGCGCTGGCCTATTGCATGCCTAGGCAGTTTGAAAGACAATTCTCTGCCCGCCCCTTGGATTAAGCGAGGTGAATGGTTCGATGCCAGACTATACATCTCAATTATATAGGATGGCCCCGCCAGGCTATGTAGCTACTGAATGCTGTCCAAAATTGCCCCAATTGCCTCCATTCCAGAGGTGTCCAGATCAGTAAGGCTCAGGGCTTAAGAGGATCTCTGGCCTCACACACGAGCTCAACAGACTCACTAGCGGCTGGACAGTGGTTGATGGTGGATACACAGTTTCATCTCATACTTCTTTCAGACACTCTAAGCCATGGCCTACAGCCAACAGTAGGCGCAGAGGTCAAAAGTGCTACCAGGAAAACCTACAAGGCTTTCATCAGTAACATTACAATATCATCCATGTAACTGGTTTAGCCTGCTGGTCCTGGAGCTTGAATGGCTTCACTGGACAAAATGGAGTCCCTCTATGGACTCAGCCAACAACAGTGGCAGGGGTTAGTGGAACAGTTTACCAGAAGCCAATCAGCTTTGCTGATACTGAGTATGCAAAGTACCAAAAACACTTTCATCAACAACAGTCTGTGAGAAAACTAAGACACTGTGACTCTTCAAACTGATTTATTGTGTGAGTGGAAGACAGGCTTAGAGAGAAACACTGAAGTCCCCTCCCATCCCACTGTCTTGAGAGGCCATTCCTGGGAGTATGGCCAGAATTCTGCTTCCTTCATTGTCTGTGTAGTCACATGCAACTTAACGCTTCTTGACGGTATAATACCCAGAATATTTGGACCAAGGGATGAGTGTGTGTGTGTGTGTGATGATAAGAGTGGTGTTCATTGCTGGAAAACTCCCGCTAGACACAAACACACGCACACAACTCCCTTCTTTTAGGAAATCAAAACTTCAAAAACTCCCAAACGCACAAGTCTTGTCCCATAGTAAGGCAGGCAGGCACAATACTGGCAACACACGCAATAGTTAATAGACACATAAAGGGATTTGTTCATAGGGCAAGTCAAAAGGCAAATATTCTATAATATACAGCACACAGTCACATATTAATAATGACTGTTAGGTGATCACTGGTGATGTCATATTAAACAAGTTGGTATAGTAAATATAAACATAGTAAATGCTATCATGGGTAAAAATGGCTTGCTGACATGACTGCTAAATGACATTAAATTATGTTACACCCCTCACACCTTATATACTCAGGGGCAGCAGTAGTGGCATACAGACATTATGAAATAATATTTTTAAAACAAGGGTACAGAAAAAAATCAATCAATCAAGAAACAAACATCAACAAAAACAACAATAACAACAACAACGCAAAGAGAGGCATGGAAGACATGGTGTTCTGCTTTAAAAAAAAATATATATAAAAAAATCAGTGTCCATGGCGACAATGACAACCAATCCAAACAATCAGTCTATAGGATGAGGGGAAACAGTGCATTCAGCATTCCTAAGAGCTTCACAGGAGCCACTCAGAGCATTAGGACACCAGGCACACTGAGAGACTTGTCATCACACAGTGGCAGCCCTGCAGACTTGTGGCCTCTTAAAGGTTAGAGTATCTTTCTGCAGCATGGGATTTTCATTTGCAACATATGCATTCAAATACATTAGTTTGGTAAACCCAGCAGCACAGTAGTGATATGGGTAGTGATACCAGATGAGCCCTCACTCCAAATCCTCCATCCAGTTACTTCAGCCCTGCCTTATATGAGTGAGATGCCTTTCCTATC
>NC_055967.1:32667461-32792461 GCF_018492685.1 Alosa sapidissima
CTCACAATGACTACGATGTCCTTCATGTAGTCGTACTCTTCTGGGTGGAGGAAGGCAGTGAACTCCTCCTTGTCAGCCTTCTGATCTCCGTCTTGATCTGCCAACTTAAAGCGACGCTCGTCACGGTTCATCATCTGCCTGTAGCTGAAACCATCCTCAGGGTCCTGTTCATCTACACACACACACACACACACACACACACACACACAGAATGTATAATAAGTTGAAGACATATGCGCACACACACATACCCAGAATGTATCCATAGATGGATGAATACACACACACACTCAATGTAGCTATAAGTGAAGTGTGTACACACACATACCCAGAATGTATACACACACACCAACACATACCCAAAATCTATCCATAGATGGACACACACACACACACACACACACACACACCTACCCAGGATGTAGCCATAGGTGGCATTCTTGTACTCTTCCCAGGTGACATGATTGTCTCCATTGAGGTCGTGACCCTGCCACTGTCTGTCCACGTCCTGGTAGATCCAGCGCTTCTGAGCGTGTTTGATCCAATTCTTCATCTCCTCCACAGACACAAAGCCATCACCGTCCTCATCCATACGCTCAACGATCATACTGCAGTGACAGGGGACGGGTGATGGGGGGATGCGAGGGGGGAAGAGGGAGGGACACAGGTAGACGAGAGAGAGAAAAAGAAAGAGGTTTCAATACAATTTCTGTAGTTTATATTTTGTGTGTTTGTATGTGTGCTAGAGTGAAACTGAGGATATGTGTGTATGCACAAGATATATATTTTTGGCAAATAAATATTGACAACAAATAAGTGTGTGTATACTGTATCTGTGTGTGTATGTCATGTGTATATCTGTGTGCATGTGTGTGTGAGAGAGAGAGTGTGTGTTTGTGTATATCTGTGTGCGTGAGAGAGAGCGAGAGAGAGAGAGAGAGAGAGAGCGCGTGTGTGTGTGTGTGTGAGTGAGTGAGTGAGTGTGTGAGTGTGTGTGTGTGCGCGTGTGTGTGTGTGTGTGTGTGTGTGAGTGAGTGTGTGTGAGTGAGTGAGTGTGTGAGTGTGTGTGTGAGTGTGTGTGTGTGTATGTGTGTATGTGTGTGAATGAGTACCCCAGCCTCTCTTTGCTCTCCTCCGGCGTTAGCTGATCAAATGTCTTGGCCTCTTCCTGTCCCAGGAACGCTTCGTGATCATAGTCAAAGTTCTCGGCATCGTCATGGTCTAGGTTGCTAAGCGGCGAGTCGTGATGCACGCGGTCTTTCTTCTCCATGGGCTTACTACTGACCAGCCCTACACACACTCCCACACACACCAACACCACACGCAGCTCCATGTCTTCACACACACTCTAGACCCTGAAAGAAAAATAGAAGGAGAGAGGAGGCATATGAGAACATCTGAAACAGTGCTGCTGGTCCAACCGGACAATCAGTGCAGCTACACAGTAATTCACCCAATACAACTGTAGAGGACAACACTCACTGGTCAACTCTGCCTCCAAGTGGCCACACAAAGACTAGCAGAAACTCATCTAGTTTCCGAGAAGGGATCCTCCGGACGTTAGTCTACATTTTCTAATAATAACTATGAAATACATCATGCACGACAGCACCTCCAGTAGATATATCTTGCTTTACTCCGCAATGACACTTGCTCTTTAAATATGACGATGAAACTGCGAGTGTTTTCGGCTCTCACCGCAGTTTGACGCAAAAGTAGACGTAATTTCAGCAACTAGCTGCCCTAAAGACTCTGTAACAACTATGCGTGAGTTTTTGTAACAATGTGGCAAAGTTGCCTGCGGGCTGCGGTTGGGGTCAGAGAAACATGAATTTTCGCAACTAGGCGGCTACTACCACTAAAGTCAAGTTCGAGAGCCTGAGAATAAATGAGAGCTCCTAATTCTATTAAACCAACTCAATTTGCTCAGTGTTAATCTAAAATACGAATAGCGCCGTAAAGAAAAATGTCCCAAAGTGAAACCCTAACTCCCTAACAACTTCAGTTAGCGATGATAACCTATAGGCTATCCATCAATAAATGGACATTAATTTTCTACTTTCTGCCGCTGGACGAACAAGTGGACTACAACACAAAAAAGGGGTGGAAGCATCTCCCCGAGTCGGCCTACACTGGTAAAGATTATGTAGGTTACTTGTCAGAAATAGATACTTTACTGTTTGAGGGTACTTACCGGCCGGTTTCTTTGCAGAATAATTTCACTTCAGTAGCGTCTGTCCGGACACCCGCCCTACTTGTGCCATCGATTTCCTGTGCTGCAATAACATAGTGGCCAATAGGAATTTAGGGCACTGGCTAAATCCCACCTTCTTGCCTATGAAATGTCACAGTTCCATTGGTCCACTTCAGTGTGGGTAGAGTTATCAATTGGTTGGGATACGCCACGTCCTCAAGACATGTGTAAAAGTAGCTGAACTATCTCCATTCACAAATCTGCATGTTTTTGTTGCGAGTTGATCAGACCACCTTAAAGTATCCAGTCGGACCACATGTTACTTTCTCACTGTAGCAATGAATGCACCCATGGCATTTCACCACACACACAAAAAGTTTCTCGCTCTGTCTTGATGCAGGTTCTGTTTTTTTCTTCTAGCCCACCATACGCGGGGGTGTAAACTAGGGATGGGCAAAGCGAGGCTTTTCGAAACACTTGACAAGTTCAGAGCAACTCGTGCCTCAAAACCATTATGACACCTCCGATCTGGTGGAACAAAGCTGGCAGTCTTCCAGACTAACAAGATTGACGTTATGGAGTGGCCAGCCCAATCCCCAGACCTCAATCCTATAGAAAACGTATGGGGTGCTATTAAAATGCTATTTCTGAGGCAAAACCCAGAAATGCCGAAGAATTAGGGTTCATAAGGGTTTATTTTCCTCAGTTAGGGAATTCAAAAGTGCCCATATTTGCAGAAAGGCCCATGTGTGCAACTCCTGATGACACCACAGGACACAGCAATGAATGAAGACATAATGACAGTCAGGGGCGCCTGCAGGAATTAATGCTATGGTACGCACACCTGACCCATCGCCCCCCCAGCAAAAAAAAATAAAATACGCGTGGACAATATCCACATGCAATAATACAACAACAACGTCTACTATGACCTATTCATTTGGACAACTTGATACAGCCCTATACAGGCTAAAGTTACCTTGTTTTGTTCTTGACGTCTGGCTTTAAACAGCTGTAATGCAGTCTAACGTTCTGACAAGCACACCAATTGCCTACCTTGTTCTTGCCCATCTGGAATAAATCCTCTAGCTTTGCTGCCTCCATACTTTCTGTTGTTTAAACTTGTGATCCATCATGAGTATTGAATTAGTGAATTAGCTCAACATTGTGTGCTGATAACCATATATAGATAGATAGCCGAGTAAAAGAAAACAAGTAGCCTACATGCCTGCATGCGTATTGTTAATTTTGATAAGTGTTCACTAAGTTACGTAATAGAAAATTGTAAATAGCCTGATGGCAGCTAATGGGATACTGTGCATAGTTGGGAAGGTATGGTGGGCCAATTTGGCGTGAATACACATTACACACACAGGGAAATTTTCTCTCGTTGTTGAGCCTGATTATACGCACAGTGCGTACGGACGTACACCTGCAGGCGCGCCTGGACAGAGTTAAAGCCTAGCAAATATAGCTAATAGCACACCAAGGCCTATGTAGGCTGTTACAATGAACTAAATTAAATACAAATTCTGTGTGATGTAAAAGGGGGAAGTTGGTAAATTGTTGCCATATGGCAACAGTGTGCTCTGATACATCTAGTTATAAACCTAACATAATACAAATTCAACTGAATTTTGGGCAAATAAAGTGATAATATCATGAAAATATTGTCATATTGTAGTGCACCTTGAAAAATAAATAGCCTTCTTGTATAGGTTGGTAAATTATTTTTTAAAAAGGGTATGAATAATTTTGGACTTGCCATTTTTCATAGAAATGCTAAAACAAGATAATGAACAATTATTTTGAACAATTATTTTTTTGATTCCATGTTTCTACCACATTGTCATACAACCTTTTGGCATGTGGCAGTGTCAAAAATCAACATTAGGCCTACATCAATATTTGCCAGGGGTATGAATAATTGTGTTTTTAACTGTAGATATCCTTAACATATCCCCCTGACAGACTTTTCCTGCCCTGTAAAGCCATGCCTCATCCATATCTGGGGTCACACACACAAGGGTCAACCTAACATAGGGGTCTCTGGTGTGGGTCATACTACAGGCTCACACTGGGAATGCCTTGGATGGCTCCACAGCAAGCCATCCCACTTCTTACACCATTTATAGTGAGAGGAGAGAAGGGTCACCCCATTTGCCCTTTGAACTTTGGGCTTCTGAGGGGCTAAAGCTGTAGCTAAAGAGCCAGGATGGGTGACTGCAGCCTCTATCTGCTACACATATCAGTGTTGTTCTCCTCCCTGCTGCATTATAGTTAATCCTGACACTTCTTTGGTGGAACAGTAGACTGTGTAGTGAACAATAACACAAAATACATCTTAACCGCTCCAGTCACTATACTATCTGAACCTCATTTCACAGATAATTTGCAAAATTATTATGAAACATTTACAATATCCTAAAATACTACGATATGTCTGGAATTACAAATAAAAGTGTAAATAATGTTGCTTTTTTTTACTTAAAACAAGTGTTCGAAACACTTGTTCAAATGCTCTGGGTGGCTGGATGCGATCAAATAATGGAAAAACAACCAGCATATACAGTACATATCTCACAATGTAAAACAAGGCTTTCCAGTCAGCCATAACACCTCAGAATATCATCTCTGGGTTTAGGTCCACAGGGATTTTCCCTTACAACAGAGATATGTTCTGTGATGCCGAGTTAGCACTCTGGACTTATATCTGGAGGGTTGCCGGTTCGAGCCCCGACCAGTGGGCCACAGCTGAAGTGCCCTTGAGCAAGGCACCTAACCCCTCACTGCTCCCCGAGCGCCACTGTTGCAGCAGGCAGCTCACTGCGCCGGGATTAGTGTGTTCACTGTGTGCTGAGTGTGTTTCACGGATTGGGATAAATGCAGAGACCAAATTTCCCTCACAGGATCAAAAGAGTATATATACTTATACTTATCTGTGCAATTTGACAGGCTGAACCCAGAGCTTCCATCTACTGCAGAAGTGGATCCACCAGTTCCTGCTATGCCTTATTCAAGCCTCTAAAGCTTTACTGAAGAGTGGCCTGGATGCAATGGACACACTGATGTCATCACACTGGCCACAAGTCTGCATCCAATGGTGGTGCAAAACAAACGCAAGCGTAGAAGACCCAGAATGCCAACAGAAACACCTGTTGAGCGAGCAATCGTAGCTCATGAGGAAAAGAAAAAGAAGGATTCGAATGGAAAGGAACAAGTAGACAAAACAGGAAGAAAACCCCAAGCCAAGAAAAAAGAAAGGTCATCGTTCACCAGGGGCGGAGCCAGACATTTGAAACATTGGGGGCTTAGCCCAGTGTCACACACATAACCCCTTAAATAATGACTTCTAGTGAATTCTGTGTAAACTAATGGACACATTGAGACTTTAAAAATGTGAGACTCAAGGTATATCTGACTGGTACTTTGGGTCTTTCCAGAGGGGTCTATAGGCATAGCCTATCTGATCAGCATGCAGTTAGTTAATTAAGCATTTTTTATATATTATGGTTTGTATATTATAGGCTAGTATACTATGCTGAGATAACCCTGATGGGATGCTACCTTGTCTTAATACATTTTACTTCAAACTCTGGCCAAAGTAGCCTTATGGTCAGATTTAGCACACCCCACACATTGTGAACCCACTTATTATAATGTTCAGTGGAACACATGAAACTAAGTTTAATCTAGGACTTAAAATTCATTTTTCAAATGAATTCCCCCCTTCAGTGCTTCACATAGGGGGACTAATTCAGTTGGGGGGGGGGGGGGGGGGGGGGAATACATTTTACAAACTGAAATCGCATTTTCCTTATAGGCCTACAGGCGTCGATGAGAGAACCCTTACACTTACATGATTTTGGTTTCGATTTTCTAATTGGAGTAAGTCTTTGTGACAACACGTCATGATACATTTGATAATGTTTGATCGTTGTTTTGGTATGGAGCATCTTTTACGTAATGAATGCACACTCTAGAAAGTGAAAGTAGCCAAACCGGCTCCTCAACATGTGTTTTAGATCCAATCCCTACTACATTCCTCAAAAAAGTATATGATGGCTTAGCTCCCTTTTTTCTCAAGGTAATAAATACCTCATTAGAAACAGGTATATTTCCAACTGCTTTTAAAACCGCTGTTGTGAAACCTTTACTTAAAAAGTCAAATCTTGACCATACCAATCTGAGCAACTACAGGCCTATATCAAATCTATCGTTTTTGAGCAAAGTACTTGAAAAAGTTGTTTGTAATCAGTTAAATACCTTCCTCAACGAAAACAGTATCCTTGAAAAATTCCAATCAGGTTTTAGATCAAATCACAGCACAGAAACGGCTCTAGTAAAAATAGTCAATGATCTCAGACTAGCTACCGACTCAAACAAAGTCTCAATCCTTATTCTTCTGGATTTGAGTGCGGCATTTGACACCATTGATCATAGCATCCTAATTCACCGCCTTGCGAAGTGGGTGGGTCTCTCTGATAATGCTCTAAACTGGTTTCAAACCTACATTACTGGCAGAGATTTTTATATCAGTCTAGGAGATCATGTATCTGAAAAACATGACTTGCCTTTTGGTGTGGCCCAGGGGAGCTGCCTTGGTCCCCTGCTATTTTCTCTATATATGCTTCCATTGGGAAACGTCATAAGTCAACATAATGTAAACTTCCACAGCTACGCAGATGATACCCAATTGTATCTTTCTGTTGAGCCAACTAACCCAGATGGCCTTTGCTCCCTCACTGCATGCCTAACCTCCATTAATCAGTGGATGAGCAAAAACTTTTTGAAACTAAATGATGACAAAACAGAGGTACTTCTGGTTGGACCAAAACTAAAGCGAGATATTATTCTTAGTAATCTGGGGAACTTGGCACACCAGGTCAAACCAAAAGTAACAAGCCTCGGTGTCATCTTAGATGCAGAGTTAAGTTTTAAGCCCCATATCAGTAAAGTTACTCAGACAGCCTATTTCCACTTGAGAAACATTGCCAAAGTGCGGCCTTTTTTAACTCAACAAGATGCAGAAAAACTAATTCACGCCTTTATCACTAGCAGGTTAGACTACTGCAATGCACTTTTCACTGGTCTTCCCAAAAAACATCTAAAGAAATTGGCACTCATACAGAACTCTGCGGCTAGACTTTTAACTAAGACTAAGAAGAGAGAACACATCACCCCTGTGTTGGCTGAACTGCACTGGCTCCCTATTTCCTATAGAATTGATTTTAAGGTTATGTTAATTACTTACAAAGCTCTGAATGGCATAGCACCTTCATATATCTCTGAGCTTTTAATATCTTATCAACCACAAAGGAAACTTAGATCATCCAATTCTAATCTTTTAATCGTACCCAAAGTGCTCCACAAACAAAGTGGAGAAGCTGCGTTTATCCATTATGCCCCCAAACTATGGAATACCCTGCCTCTGTACATCAAGCAGGCGAGTTCAGTAAATATTTTTAAAAAAGATCTGAAAACATACCTGTACAGGAAAGCTTTTAGTTAACTCATCTTATCCTGTAGACTACATTTTCAGATTATTCTACATCTGCTACTATTGGAGGGCGCAGCCAGCCAGAAGCAGATGGGCTCCCCCTATTAAGTCAGGTTCTGCTCAAGGTTTCTTCCTGGAATATGGGAGTTTTTCCTTGCCACAGTTGCCATATGGCGTGCTTGTGGGGGGTAAGAGGGTTAAGGCTGCCAGTCTTATGACGTCATTTTCTATATTTTTGATATGTTGCTGAGCATATCATAAACAGCAAAGAAAAGTGATTGATAATGACTGACTGACTACTATTGTGTTACATGCTTCAAATGTAAAGCACTTTGAGCTGCATTCTGTGTATGAAAGGTGCTATACAAATAAAGCTTTATTATTATTATTATTATTATTATAAACCTAGGCCTATATGCGCTCTGTGTCTGTCTGTGCACGTCCGCAATTGATTACGGTCCTCAAATGGAGAACACATCAATCCCATGGAATTTTTTGCCCTAAAATGCATGAAACATGCAAGTTCAAAATCCCGCCGGTAGCCACATTACATCTCCATTTCATATTTGCCTGTAAAAAATATCTGTAAAATTAACTTTGAAATGCTGTAAAATAGCTACATAAAAATACTGTAAATGATAATACAATTTGACATTGTTAACTTAACAATAATATGTTGTAAATTAAAATAAACATTGTTAACTTAACAGTAATATTTTGTAAACAAGTAAACCGAATATATCTGCTAATTTTACAGTAAAACTTTGATTATAAAAACATATATTTTTGTAGAAATGATCTACTTCTGTAAATTGTACAGACTAAAATTGTATATTCAATTACAGCACAGTACAGTTCAAAAGATGAGAGCATAATGTTAAAATAACATTTTAATTGTTTTTAACTTAACAATAATATGTTTTAAATTAAATGAAACATTGTTAACTTAACAGTAACATTTTGTAAACAAGTCAATCAAACTATATCTGTCAATTTTACAGTAAAACTATGATTATAAAAACATATATTTTTGTAGAAATAATCTATTTCTGTAAATTGTACAGACTAAAATTGTCAAATCAAATCAAATGTTTATTTGTCACATATATTATACAGGTAGCCTATAAATGCAGTGAAATGCTTGTTCCACTGACTCCAAGACTGTGCAAAGGATAAATATATATATAAGGGAGAAGAATAAAGAAAGAAAGTGCAAAGTGCAAAGTGTTGCTGGTGCTCCTGCTACAATCCTCATTTAGAATCCTGATAGCCTGGGGGTAAAAACGTTTCCGCATTTTCTCCGTGTTGGACTTCAGGCAGCGGTAACGTTTCCCAGACCGTAGGATAGAGAAGAGGCAGTTGTTGGGGTGACTGGGATCCCTGATAATTTTCCTTGTTCTCGACTGACATCTCCTTAGGTAAATTTCCTGTAGGTTGGGTAGGGCGCTTCTGGTGGTACGTTCGGCTGATCTCACTACTCTCTTCAGAGCTTTACGGTCTAGCTCAGTGCTATTTCCATACCAAGCTGTTATACTCCCAGTGATAACACTTTCAATGGTGGTTCTGTAAAAGTTCTTCAGTAGTTGTTGAGGTAGCTTGAAGTACTTGAGGCGTCTGAGGTGGAAAAGACGCTGATGACCCTTTTTCACCAGTGAATCAATGTGCTTGGTCCAAGTCAGGTCTTCAGTAATATGGACTCCAAGATATTTAAAACTCTCTACCCTTTCCACTTGAGAGTCATTGATCATAAGTGGTTGATAAATCTTATGCTGATCATGCCTGAAATCTATAAACATCTCCTGGGTCTTCGCAACATTCAGGAGGAGGTTGTTTTCCTGGCACCAGTTTGATAACATGTCTACTTCACTCAAGTAAGCCTGCTCATTGTTCTTTGAAATGAGGCCAACTACGGCTGTGTCATCAGCAAACTTGACAATGATGTTGGAATCATGTACTGCTGTCCAATCATATGTGTAGAGGGAATACAACAATGGACTTAGAACATATTGTATATTCAATTACAGCGCAGTACAGTTTAAAAGACGAGAGGACAATGTTAAAATTACATTTTAATTGTTTTTAACTTATCAATAATATTTTGTAAACAAGCAAACCAAATATATATGTTAATTTTACAGTAAAATTTTGATTATAAAAACATACATTTTTGTTGAAATTATAAATTTCTGTAAATTTTACACATATTTACATTTCATACCCATACTGTAAAAATTAAATTTCCTTTGTTTTCTGATCCAAGACAATCAAGAGCCTAGTGCAAAATGCTATACTACAATTTCAACGGCATTAGGTCAGCAATGTCTGCTATTCAGCCCAACAGTCACACTTGGGTTTGGGGTGAGTGAGGTCATGCATTTACTTCCATCTTTGAACCAGTGCAGGATGCATGGAAAGTTATTTTTCGAGATCGGTCAATATCAGCACTGCCTCAAAGTTCTCCTTCCAACTCTTCATCTCATTCCTAGCTAGGTTGGCATCCATTACACTGGATCAAGTTCAAAATGTTTAATTCAACAGAAACAGGTGCGCTGAATGCTTTGTTGCTTGCGCAGGTGCAGGGTCAGAGGGTCATTGATCATGCATATAAATATGGGTTACTTTCTTTTCGACTTTTCACTCTCATCATTCTGAAAGTGGAGATGGATACTATGCTCATTGTCTTTTTAGTGCGGCGGGGGATGCTGATGGGATGACTTCTCTGGATAGAGGGATCAGGTTATTTTCAGTGGGAGGCGCTGATGCCGAATTTTCAGTTTTCAGTTGGGTCCAGTGTCTATTGCGGATACTCGTAGCTGGCTTGGTCACGTAATTTGCATAGGTGTAGCAACAGAAATCCTGACAGATATGACACAGACGAAAATCTACTGTCTGTGGAAAAATCCAAAAGCAGGCTACACTTGCTGCCGAGTAGGCGTTGCTAACTTATAAACATTTAAGGCACTGCTTTGTTGGTTGCAGATTAATTTTTTGGTTACAAAACCTACGTTTTCAGATTTAACAGTCAACATTTCTTGACTTCTTGACAACATGTCTCATCATATAAACCCAAACGTATTAATTTAACACAGATATAGTGATCATTGTGTTGGCTCTGCCATTTAAAATATTTTGATTGAGCGACTTGTCGCTTTGTACCTGTTGCTAGTTGTTAATATGATTGAGGGGCTAGGCTTTACAGTCGACTAGTTAGCACACTCAACTCTTGATTTGATGTTGCTATGAGGTTGTGGGTTCAAACCCGGGACCATGCGGATGCCCCAAAGGGGGTGGGAATGCACACGGAAGTTGAAACATCCATGGAGCTGGTTCCACCCTGGAGCCGTTAGCATTTCACTGGCTATTGTTGTGGAAAATGTCCACTTCCGAATCCAATTTTCCAATTAACAATTACCACTTGACCATTTAGTAATTTAGCACTCTGGAACAAGGCGTCCAAAGGAGACAATGTAGACAGAAGATTTTCTGAAGACTGTTGATCTTTAATCTCCATATTGCAATGATAGTACAGCCCAACCATCAAAGCAATAGGGAGGAGATGTCATCAGCTGGGGCCCCCGACGAGATCTGCCTACGGATGGCTATACACTATATTTTATACCACTCGGCCCTCGAGAAGTGCCGCCTTCTCGCGCCATCCCCAAAAACACCTTTCACCAATCAGCATTAAGCAGGGTCGCTTACATTGGTGGAAACCATCTTCCTTCCCATCATACATAAAACTATATCCAAACCTGTCTAATGCATAGGAAACATATGTAAAACAATGTAACCTTGAGTTTTTCTGGTTCTTTCCAGTTTGGGGATATAGGGCCTTCTTATCTGATTCTCTTCCTAGCTGGACAGGCCCTAAATCATAAGACACAGCGGCCTTCTACTCCCTTTACTTTAGTAAAAGTAAAAGTACCACAATGACAACCCTACTTAAGTAAAAGTAAAAAGTACCTGCTTTTAAATGTACTTTAAGTATTAAAAGTAAAAGTATTTGCATAATGATTTATATACTATATTCTAAAACGAAAAATCAGTATGGGCTGTGGCATTTTAATTAAGCTAGTTTTAGGTTATACTCGACTAGATAGTTTTAAGCTAATGCAATTGTGCTTACCATCTGTGGCCCAGTTTACATTCTGACCTACAATTCTAGAGACTGTAATACTGGTTATCTAACTAGGGTGATCTGAGTAATATCAGTCAGCAAAACACGAGAGCCTGAAGTTTAACGGGGTAGACAAGGGAAACGTCGGGTGGATCGTAATGCCAATTATGCTGATTGAACAGAAAAGTTGCTGAGAAAGGTGTCTTTATGATTAGGTTCAGACGCATAAACATTGAATGAACGCTCACATTACTACCCCCCAATTGTAGGCTATGCATCTTTATTTGATCACACACAATTAAGGAATATTTCCTAATCTGGAAAATGTTACGTTTTTTTCCGGCCACCGGTTCATTAATGTGTTGCTGAGTGAAAATTATGCACCTGAAACTGGTGCACCCGATGCACCTCCATGGACCTGTTCCTTTGTGCTGACCTGACTCAGTGATTAAATTCAACTTATGAGTACTGGGAGTTGTGTATATTGCACTTTTGTCTGCATATTATGGTTTTTTTTTGTACGCAGACATACTTACAGAGATTGACTGAATGAGTGAATGGATGGTCAGATAAATTAATCTCCCATTGATTTAAAGGGGATATATACATGATTGAAGTTGTCTTGAACACACCATTACCTCATGCAACAGAGTGATGTTTTCTATCTGAATGAAACTTAATCATGATGCAATAGTGCCCCCTATAAGCAACAGTGGGTAATGAAAGCAGTTAGCCTACTATAGGATAATTCCATGTCAAATAAACAGATAAACAGGTCAAATAAACTTGACAATTTGTATCATACATTGTGGTAAACAATATAATTTCAGACCTAGTTCTTGATGAACCAGAGGTTAGTCCAGGTAGCAGAGATAATGTCATACACAGATCTCTGCTGTCCCACATTCACCCAGGCACACAGGGCCAAATAGAGAGGGTGTCTGTACCAAAACTATCAACTTGTGTTCCACCCATTAGGGTATAGGCAGGTCAATATATGAAAAAATATATAAATGCCTAACCTCAAAGAAATTGATACAAAAGGTTTTTCAACTGATTATGATACCTTTAGATGTACTTAATAACATATTAAAAACTAGAAAAATCTGACCCCAGTAAAGGGGTCATTTTCAAGATGGCTGTACTTTTTGGTGGGAAGTCCACAGACTCTCTTACAACATTACGGCACAACACCCTGAGTAGGAAGGTTGTCCTTGCCTCATTATTTGTGACTCCAGAACGTCTCCCTCCAACTGAATCTGCTAGTAAGCTTCACAGCTTTTGAAAGTTATCCGCTGTGACTGTGTGCATTTCTGCAAGACACTCTTCTGTTAATGTAGATACGGATTATGCTTCACTGCTGCCTGGGAAACATGTCAAAATGAACAATGTGACAATCTGCACAACTTCCTTTCAGAGGACTGGAGGATGATGGATGATGATGAATAATGATATAGTAATTATTTCTGATATACTAATAAATATAGTTTAAGATTAAGTTTAATTAGCTCACCCCTAATGATAGATGCCAACATGTATTTGATGCATGCAAATATATAATGCATGCCTATGTATGGGTTATGGTTCACTAAAGTCATAGAACAGCCAGAACTATATATATTCTAAAAGCAAATACTCTGTACATGAAATATAACATCGATCAACTTATGTTCCCATCTTCCACCACACGTTGCATAATACATACTCTTTTCTGTATAGGCGGATCTAGTGTACAGCCGATACATTTTGGTATGTACAGTCCAGGGGAAGCAAATGAAACATCCTAAACTATATATTTTCTGAAAGCATATAACCTGTAGATGAGATATAACACCAGTTAAGACATGTCCCATCTTCCTCCATGCCATGAACAATGCATTGCCCTCTATTCTGTATAGGCAAATCTAGTGTAAAGTGGATACATGTTGGCCTATAATGTCTAGGGAAATCATATTAAACACCCTAAACTATATATTTTCTGAAAGCATATAACCTGTAGATGAGATATAACACCAGTTAAGACGTGTCTTATCTTCCTCCATGCCATGGAGATGGTTCATAATCTTGTATTGTATTTGCTCTATATTAAAATGCATTGATTTTAATATATGGCTGAAAAAGGTAGAGCATTGAAACATTTTCAATATTACCATTTAAAATCATATTCTTGTTTAATATGACCACAATTTGACATCAATTTCACCCCTGTAGGCTGAATAGTAATTGAGATATAGCCATTTTAAAGGAAAATTCCGGTATTTAGCACTTTGAGTCCCTTTTTCTGGTTTGTTTTGGATGAACTGTGGTGGACACCAAAATTTTTACAATTGGTCCTGTCTCAACTTTTCTGACTCGTTTTGAATCGCCTTTGACTACTCAGAGTGGCTGCCAACAGGCATACTCAAACATGTCCTAAAACAACCCTTAACGTTCGTTTTCAGAACTGTGCAACTCACCGAGTGGTTAGTGGTGTTCGTTGATGTTCCAAAACAAGTAGCGAAACGAAATACAGTTTCTGTCGTGTTTTATTTGGCATTTTGTAAAATCCCATTGATTTCTGTTGGAAGACTCATTGCAGGTTGATATTACTGCAACTAGTCATAAGAAACCAACATTTACACTGAAGAAGCATGATTAAAGATAACTCCCTCAAAGTGATACCCTGAATATTTCATTATAGTTTCCTTGAACAAATCAACGTATTATCCTTATTCACAGCCCATACCTTCAGAGGCGGACAGAGTACACAGCTTGAGTAAAAGTACAGATACCCTTTGCTAAATTTTACTCAAGTACAAGTAAAAGTACAGTTTTACAAAAGAAGTACAAAAGAACAGTCAGGTGTCTACTTAAGTAAAAGTACTGAAGTACTTGTTTTTAAAAGTACTTGAGTATCAAGAGTACAAGAGTAGTCTACATTTTCTAAATATTGCATTACTACTGCCACAGTGCTTACATTTATGTAAAGAAACGTCCTACATGGAGTTATGTTATGTAATGTTAATACCTTGGAGAATGTAAAAGGAATTGAAAGTAAAATCATTTTCATCTTTTTACCATGTTGCTAGGGATGGTCAGTATTTCTAATACATGTATTTAAAATACGTATTTCAAATACAAAATACTATTTTGTAATTGAAACACTTGAAGCGAAAACTATCATTAACTTGTTCAGAAAATTTAAATAGTCTGGCGAGGTGGGGCCACAGGTTGGCACATTCCCGGGATGGACCTGCTGCGTCTTCATCCATTGTCTTGTCCATGGTTTCGTCTCTTATCTAAATCTGACCATGGAGTTGACTTTGGCGGAAAGCTTGTGACGGCCCCCGTCAGGGATGGATTACTGCACAGGCCTACCGGGCCCAGACCCAGGGGCCCAAGGGGTCAGGGGGCCCTGAAGCCTAAGCCTTTGCATGGAACCATTGCCTCAATATCAACAAATCAGGATGTAGGCTATGAATCTGAATTTAGTGGCCATCCCAAAAAATGCACCAGAATACAGGAAATCACATCAAACAAATAACAATTGCAATCGTCAGTCCAGGTGGGGGCGGTTATTGTAATTAAGTCAGTGCCACGGCAGAGTTAAAAGATAGTTGGACGCAGGCAATGGAGAGAGAGAGTGAGAACGTAGCCTACAGCAACACTATAATCAGTTTCTTCGGAGTCTTAGAAAAGTGCAATCAATACACACAACTACGACAAAGAAAGCAAACTAAAGCATAGTAAAAACACGTCTCTTCGTGAGCCTACGCTGTCAAGTCCGTGCCGGCTTTAAGTGGAGATTCCCTCGCTAACGGAAGATCTGGAATTTAAACTGTTCACTCCTCTGAGGACCGCTGTCTTCCTGCCTGAGTCCGGTTGCCAACGGAGCGGCCTGCGCACCTTTTCCTGGGGCTGTAGTCCACAACCAGCCACATACCGAGAGGCCGGCATATCCGAAGGTAACTCCGGCGGTGACATTACCGCTGGAGCAGTGTTTCCAAAGCCCCGCTACGCACACACCAATGCACACATCGCACCTACACTGATCGTTTGCCAGAGGAACTGTTTTCGTTTCACAAACACTGACTAATGCACACGTTTCCCCGTTACTCCGAAATACTTATATATTTTTTTGACCATCCTTTTTGAAAGAACAATCATCCCCGTTTCCAATACTCAACTCAAAAAAAGTGACGTCTGACTAAGTGTTTTGTTATATTTACTGCCGATGAACTCACAAACTATGGCATTGTTTTGTTGAACTACGGAGTACTAAATGGGCCAAAACTCTCCTGTTATCTGTCATTGATGTGCTGTTTCAACTGTAGAGTGTATGAATTCATGGTGATTTTTGATGTTTATGACTATGTGGATCTTGTGGTGCTTCTGGTGAGCCAGACAATTTTATTTAATTTGAATCTGATTTCACTGTTGACTGAAGGGGCTCATGGGTTAATGTTATAACTGTGACACTTTCACTGTGTGCTCCTGTAATATTTTGTGTTAGAAAGTTGGTAGCTTATGCTGCCTGGCACCCCTTTAAAAAAATAATATTAACTACTTGGAAAATAAAACATAATTTTCAATCAGCTACAGAATCGTTACAAGCTGAAGGTGATTGCTAATACGCTGTCCCAATCAGTGGCGCCTGCACAATCCAATCACGTTTGAGAGGGAAACAACAAATGAAGGGTTTCTGAGATTTTTCTTTTTTCCTTTTTTTTTAGAAGTAGTAACGGGTACTCACGGTTAGGCAGAGAAATGTAGTGGAGTAAAGACTACAATATTTGCCTCTCAAATGTACTTGAGTAAAGTCATGAGTACTCCCCAAAAATGATACTCGAGTAAAGTACAGATCCCTCAAAATTGTACTCAAGTAAATGTACTCCGTTACTGTCCGGCTCTGCATACCTTGCACACACCCCTTGGCAAGAAACAGGGTGATCTAGACCCCGATGTCATCAGACTCCAGAACCGTTATTGGGGAACCACCACAGCAGTTGTGAAGTGTTGAAATGCTAGTCTTCATCTTTTAACCATAGCACTTGCTCAACGCTGTTGGGAAACACTGCAGACAGGGTGTCTGCACATTTTTAAAGAGCAAATTTAACAAATTTCAAGACCTTTTTTAAGATCTCTAAAAGGTTAAAAAACTAGATGTACCGCAGAGCGATACAAAAATGACCGCCGCCCAGTCCAGCACATTTTTTCCACAAAAATAAATCACGCTGAAAGGCCTATATGATTCTAACTGTCTCACTAAATTGCATTATCCACTCAATTCTCACTGGTATCAAGTACCAAAACATGATTAGTTCATAGATTTCACATGTAAAATTAATGTTATACAACCCCACCCCCATCTTGCCTGTTCCTAAATCTGAGAAATTCTTGTGTGCGTGTACATGTTTATGTGTGTGTGTGTGTTTGTGCATGTGCATGCATGCGTACATATGTCTACTGTGTGAGTATGTGTCATACGTATGATTACTGTGAATGTATGTGTGTGCGTGTGTATCTGTTTATGCACATGTGTGCACATGGAATGGGTTAAGATGACCCCTGGAGGCAAACATACGGAAAAATTTGGTCATCCTAGGCCCTACCGTTCTCAAGATATTCACAGAAAACTGTGTTTGCCCTACCCTCCTTTCGGGGGTCCAGTCCAGCGGGGGGGCTACAGATCAAAACGAAAAACGATGGTTCCATGCTATCCATGTGGGGTTACATGCCCACATGGATAGCATGCCCAAGTTTCGTGTACCCTGGTCTTTCAGTGTCCCGGGAATCCTTGTTGGTGTACGGTCACTAAATGTACACATAAATTATTTTATTGTAAGGCCCCCCATGAACGAAAGTTCACAAAACTTGGCATGCATTCGGAGGGTGTCATAATGATCCTACACTTTCAATTTCGTGCAGTTTTGACCATGTCAGCCAGAGATATTGTGATGAAAACACCTACTTTTTTGCTTTTTAATTTTTAACTAGGTGGCGCTATACATGAAATGAGTGGTTATGGAATGGGTTGACATAGCCCCTTGAGATCAACATACAAAAAAAAAGGTCCTCCTAAACCCTACGGTTCTCGAGATATTCACAGAAAACTGGGGCTGCCCTACCCTCCTTTCGGGGGTCCAGTCCAGCGGGGGGGCTACAGATCAAAACGAAAAACGACGGTTCCATGCTATCCATGTGGGGTTACATGCCCACCAAGTTTCGTGTACCCCGGTCTTACAGTGTCCCGGGAATCCTTGACGGAAATTTGGACATGCGAAAAAAAAAAAAAAAAAGAATCTGACTAAACCTATATGACCGCCGCTTCACTGCGCGGCGGTCATAACACCGTTACTGTGAGTGGTGTTGACTTGTTATATGTGAATCCCACAGCACTTCTTCCTTCGACATGGCCTAAATGTTGGAGAAAAAGTGCTGAATGCAGTCCAATGACTGATAGTGAAGCCTGACGGTTTTGAAGCGGCGGTCATAATAACACCGTTACTGTGAGTGGTGTTGACTTGTTGTATGTGAACCCCACAGCACTTCTTCCTTCGACATGGCCTAAATGTTGGAGAAAAAGTGCTGAATGCAGTCCAATGACTGATAGTGAAGCCTGACGGTTTTGCCATAACTTAATTTCTGTAATTACCAATTACAGCAATGATCATTGTTGTGGGAACTGCAGGTATAATAAAATAAACTGAACACAAGATGTCTGCTCCAGATCTAATTTAATGCGTGCCTGCCCTCATACATCTAGACTTTTTAAAAACTAAATTTACGTTATGTGAAAACTTCTTAAAGATCTCCAGGGGCCCTGCCAGATCGGGGTATTCTGGTCTATGCAACTCAGCAGCCATCACTACTGTTGCCCTGTTTATGTTGATGCTCCTGGGATACAACTCCAGTAAAGAGGAAATGAAAGTGGGCACAAGAGATGAGAAAGAACCGGATTTATTTTTAGAAAAACTAACCATGTACACGCACACACACACAAACGTCTGCATGTACACATATACATACACATGTACAATTGTAGGCATTATAGGGCAGCATGACCATACAATAGCAAAGCCAATCCTCTTGACTCCACCCTTCTCAGATTTCCTCAGTTGCCATGGCATCACGCTCTCCCTGCCTCTCTCTCTCACTCAAAGTCCACAGTGTGGTCACATGACCAGGGCAGAGAGGATCATGGTCCGTCATGCGGGCTGCATTTGGGGCTCTGTACCTTGCGGTGTGGTTACGGGTGTGGCCATGAGCGAGACAGGGCTGATGGAGGTTGTGGCTCTGGAGCGTGGCGTCGAGGAGGCGAAGAGAGTGTCCAGCATCCCCAGCACCTGCATCAGGTCCCGCTCGTAGTCAACCTCCCGCGACACACAGTCCAGCAGCTCCTGGAAATAGCGCTCCACCACCGCAGACTCACACACCACCGACTGGTAGATGTCTGAGGAACGAAGGTAGAGAAACACACACACACACACACACACCTGTTACACCCTTCTCTAAAAGGAACGCAGTAGTCACCGCAATTGAAACAAAATTACTATTATTGAAACAACAACTACAGCTGTTCCAAACAAGATTCTGACACACACTCACCTATGAGCATGTCAGCCACTTTCAGCAGAATGGGAGAAAACTGTGGATCAGTGATGAACCTGATGACAGAGGAGACAGAGGAGTATGAGAAGCATTTCCTTCAGGCTGTGTGTGTGTGTGTGTGTGTGTGTGTGTGTGTGTGTGTGTGTGTGTGTGTGCGTGTGCGTGTGTGTAGTCCACGTACCTGAGCAGAAACTTTTGCAGGGAAACGAGGCTCTGCTCGTCTCGGCCTGACAAAGCGTTCTGCAGGGTTCCTCTCCGCTCTAGTTCCAGCAGCACACCTACACACACCTCGGGCTTGTTTTTGCGTAACGACAGCTGTCACACACACACACACACACACACACACACCCCTAGTATGAGTTTGACTGAAAATGTATAAGAACCATACAAATATTAAACAAAAAACACTTTTTTAGTGGAGTCACACACATTAAGTAAATTAAACGTGGCCAAAGGATTATATACACATCTACCACACACACACACACACACCTCCAGTGCAGAGTTGAGTGCTTTGGACACAGCGAAGCTCTTGAGGTTTTTGTCATGTTTGCTGAGATGCTGCAGGGCAGCAGACTTCTTCACCAGGAAGTCATCCTGAGACAGAGAGAGAGAGAGGGGGGGGGGGGGGGGGGGGGGGTTAAAGGTCATATGTGGCATCAGTTCATTTCGCTCTGAACATCAGATGAACGAGACAACCACATAGGGTGCACAAACAATCACACACGCTATACAATATTGAGTTTTCGGTGGTAAGAAATACTATTGTATACCGGTAATTCTAATTCTACAAAAATGTAATAAAAAAAGGCAATAAAAAGAGACATTACACAAGTCAATGATCTCTATGCAATCTTTTTGTTTAATTCATATTACACTTTTAAAAATGAATGTACAAGGTCTTCACATTTGTTATAAAAAGTATTCCATTGTCATACACACTGTTACCATGAGAACACTACCTGTTTGGGGATGTAATTTCGGCCTTTGACAAACACTCGGTAAGCTGGGCCCCGCCTCTTCCTGTCCACTTCCTGTTTCTCCTCTGACGGCTTCCTGTGGCGCACACTAAGGACTCCATTGGTCATCCCCACAGCCAGGACACCATCATCTGGCTGCCACAGCACACACACACACGAGCATGCACAAATGAAATTAGTTTGCTGGTAAACAATACATGAACATTTTATGACCGTTTTTCTTCCTTAAAGTGTAGGTACTACAAATTTGTGCGTTGTTACTCCGAGTCTTAGAGTTTCTGCATATAGAGGAATTTCTTTGTATATAAATGTGTACAAATGTATACACTTACTGAAATGGCCATACTGAGAATTGAAGCAGCATATTCAAAGCTGTGGACCACCTTATAGGAGGAGTTGTACACCTTCACATGCCTACAAGTCATACATAAAAAGACCCAAAATTCAAACAGATATTCAAACACAGCAGCAGTATCCGAAACATTTTCTGATGTTACTGATTTTTGATGGAAAGAGCATTAATTACCATTTCCACGCACACACACAGACGCACACACCAGCGTTTCGGCTTGAAAAAAATGGTGCCGGTCAAAGTGACCGGCAGAGGTTTTGTTTCTCGGACATTTTGATAGGGCGGTCAAATATCCTATTATCTCTTCTTAATTAGTCAAGTTGAGGAAAACTGGAGGAGGGCTATCTAGCTTAAAGAATGACATAATCAGGCCATATAGAATATGTTTATTAGCCTAACTTAAACATGCTTAACTAGTGTCAATTTAAAGATCTGTTATTTCCATATTGTGTAGACTAGCAAGTCTCTATGCCGTTTTCATGGACAGCAAGAATCCACTTTGTTTGTTGTTTTATTTACGTTGTTTGTTGCTTCTACCCACGTTATCTCCAGTGGTTCAACAGTTTCACTTGCGCAGATGTGCACACACATTGAATGAGCGCTCACACCACTACCCCTAATGCTATGCCTCTTTATTTGATAACACTAAATTAAGAAATATTTCCTAATCTGGAAAATGTTTCTTTTTCTTTCGGTCCGCGGTTCCATGATACCATATTGTGCTGCAAATTATCTTGGTACGGCCGCACCCCCCCCCCCCCCCCCCGCACCTCCACTTCCAACGTCACTGATTCCGACCAATAAGCCAGACACTTCGGCTTTTTCTCTGGTGGTGGTGGAGCTGACTGGACATCTGAGGCTTCAGGCGTTACCGATTCACCATCATCTGTCACGTCTAGCCTCTGAAAAAAGCTTTTAAGGCTAGTCTGCCTGGGCCTGGCCATGTTTGGACCTTCTCACTCATTCGTTCATTGTTTATAACAGACATTTTAGGTGTACGATTTATTTAAAATGCAGCATATGCGTGTTGTTTAATAACTGTCACGGTAGAGCCTGTTCCTTTAAAACATAGCTAAGGGACGGTGTATTCTTGCTTTAGTATACTGTAGGTCTACATTTTAGGCTTATCCTCAAATTTAGATTGTGTTAGGGGACGAGATTTTTAGCCAATTTCAATCAGACAATTTGACCGGAGAGATTTAATTTTGTCCGACATTTTTCTTTTTTTTCCCGGCCAATGTCCGGCAACTACCAGACAACTGAAACCCTGACACACACACACACACACACACACACACCCCTACACACCCCTACCTGTCAAGTGATCCTGTGAGTAGGCGGTTGGACTGCGCACTCATACAAACACACGTGACTGTCTTGTGATGGTTCTTCAGAGACACAAGCTGTTGTCCACCTTTAAGCATGTCCCAAACCTTCACATAACGCCCACCTGCCCATGCGCACACACAAACACACAGACAGACACACACACACACACACACAATCAGGATTTTAAGCTTTTGAGCAATGCCCATATTCATACACAAACATAAATAAAATGAGCCAGTGGACATAACAAGCTGATAAATATACACAACCACTAGTGAACACAAACAATGCATCTGATAGCTAGTCTGACACACACAAACTTAGACACACCAGTGGACACAGGTAGACTGACTGACAGACACACACACCTGTGGACACGAGGAGCCCATCCGAGGGGTAGAGTAACACACTCTCCACAGGCTGTCCGTGATCCATGCTCATCACACACTTCTCCTGCCGGGCATCATACACACGCACTGTGTGGTCATAGGCGCCTACAGACCAAAGAAACATCAAAACCACATCAACCTTAACAAAAACCAGCTTCACCAGAATACTGCATCATTCATCGAAACAAAAAAAGAGAACGGTAACAACAGTTCCCACAGGGAAGTGAAATTAGAGTCATTCCATTTTCATTTCGGAATTTTCATTCATGTTTTCATAGTCTTTTTGCCCTTGATTGTTTACACTCCCTAAATGGCCTTATCTTGGAGGCCATGTTTGGACATTAATATCTTAAAAAGTATTATTCCTAGCCTGACCAAACTTTGTAGAATGGAAGACAAACATGTTCTCAGTAAAATTAAATCATTAAAAGTTTGTACCACAGTCTCATTGGTTTAAAAAAAAAAAAAAAAAACAACAATAATAAGGATAAAACAAGGTTTGTTGGCATTTTTGTGTCATTTTCATGCAACTGAAATGGTATGTGGGGTAGCTAGTAGGACCATAAAAGTCCTATAGCTAACCCTATAGTAGGGTTTCTCAACAGGGGCGTTCATACTACCTAGGGGGGCGCTGGGAACGTGAGGTTTTTTTTTTTTTACATTTTAAACTTTCATGGTTTTCACATATTTTTGCTGCAAAAATAGGCTACCTGAAATAAATAGGCTATTTTCATTCATGGGTTTCTAACACCTCTACCGTCCCGGCTACATTTTACTGTTTATCTATGCTCAGTGGTCATACAGTGCAGTTCGGGCCTGCACACCATAATAGACATAGACACCATGTCTATGCTGCACACGCCCAGACTCACGTTCCCCAGCCCCAGCTATAGTCATCTCCTCGCTGTTGTTCTGCAGCTGCTCTGAGCGTAGCCTAGTCTCCACGAAAAGACCGTTGCTAATCCGTTGGATTGTTACGGTGCATATGTTGTTCACGTGATGTGCACTTGGACAATTTCCCATGGCACACTTGATGATTTCTCCGGGCACACCAGGAACAGTGGTTGAAAATCACTGGTGTAAAGTACCAATATTGTACCAAGTCCCATTCACAGAATAAATGCATGTAGTTACAGGTGTTTTGGGAAGACCAAAATAAATAAAATAAATAGATTTTAGCACCCCCCTGAGGTGAAATACAACATAGCATTCCACCTTTGAATGACTCATTATGAAAACTGAGATCAGATGAAAATTGAAATAGTGGCTAAGGGTGAATGTTGACAAATGGTGATTGAGATTATGATGATGATTAAGATTATTATCATGATGATGATGATGAAAATGAATGGCATTAGCATCATAATGATTATTATAAAGGTGGTGGTGGTGGTGTTGGCGTACCGGTGATGATGAGATCAGGGTTGCGGACGCTGGTAGCGAGAGCACGGATGTAGTCTGTATGCTCACTGAAGCAGAGAAGTTCCTGCGCCGTTGCCACATCCCACACGCGGCACGTGAGGTCATCAGAGCCCGATGTGACGCGGAAGCCATCCGACAGAAATGATGTCACCCTCACTGCCCTGAAGAAGAGGCGGGAGGGTTAAAAATACTCCGCAGACACGAGAAATGAATGAGGAAAGTTCACCAAAATACCATTACTCACATACATACCCACACATACCCACACACACACCCACACACACTCACTCACACACACACACACCCACACACACACACTCACACACACACACTCACACACACACACCCACACACACTCACACACTCACACACACCCTCACACACACACCCACACTCACACACACACCCACCCACACACACACCCACACACACACCCACACACACCCACACCCACACACACTTACTTGTTGTGTCCAGAGTACTGGCGGAGGGCCACACGCCCGCTTACATCAAACAAACGGATCAGACCCTCCTCGCTACCAGTGACCAGCAGTTGCCCATCGCCACGGAAACAACCGCCATACGCTGTGCTTTTGAAGCGAGTGAAACTCCGCTGGGGCTCCTGGGAGTGGGGCCCATATATCTGAACCTGCAGCGCGCACGCACACGCACACACACACACACACACACACACGTCTAATCAGCAACTGCATGGGTGTGTAAGGACATTAGCATTTGTATCATCCTCTCTCTCTCATCAGTGTATGCTCAAGAGCATGTCTAACTGATACAACATGATCAAACATGAGTTGCTAGAATTAGTACATAGTCTGCTTAACTCTAAGTAATAATATTATTGTTGCTTGTCCATTTTGTCATCTGCCCTGTAATAGTTTTCTCTGGACACAGCGGTGCCTACATTCCCTAATCCTTAAAAGCCCTGCTGTCTCAAGATCAGTACTGTGGACTCATATAGTCATCATTCATCAACACCCCTGTTTATACTTTGGGCCAAACCCACAGTATACATAAAGCTAATCATACCTTAGTCTAGTCTCATCTTCACCTTCACCCATCTCAAAGTCTCATAATTCTACAAAAGTTAGATGTATGTCTGTGGCAAAAAAGGGGAAAGAGTGAATGACCATGAAGGACAGAACGAGAGAGTGCTTACTCTGGTTGAAGCAGTAACTGCATAGTTGTGAGGTGGCAGAGGAGAGAAGTCAATCTTTGAGATGGCACCAAATTCCTTCACCTGCACTGTGGTCTGAAGGGGAAAACAGAACAGCGACTTGAAACAGACAGGCGCAGAGACACACATACAAACACAAATAGAGAAAGGCCAAGCCGCAAGTCCAAGTTCTGTAACGTTTTCTCACTTTGAAACTCTTCCAATAGCGAGTATCCTCTGTGACTTTCTCTCCAAGCTGCTGGACCACTGGGATTTTCGTGGGTTTGAAAGACGCCATTGCCTGATCCGTCAATGCACATAAACAAGCAGACACAGATAGATACAGGAGAGAGACGATTATAATAAAGATGGCCCAGCACAACGTTAAGTGAAATACTGATCCCAATCACGTAGCTACTTATCACCACAGCTTTTTAAGAGATATTGCAATGCATGCGCTTTCTTACCTTCTGCAATGAGGTATGGGGCTAGAACTGACACAGGCTGGGTAATTCACCGTGCTTCCGAAGAAAGTGTCGGCTAAATTGGCACCAAAATACAATTTGCTAGAGCTTTCCGCGGAGGAAAATCATCCGATTCGCATTTCATAGATCACAGTAATTTCTACATTACATTGACCGTAATGTTTAGTTTAAAGGCCTAAAAAGTGTGGAATTGGTAAAATCACGTTGCTACAATGCATGACACGGCGCGGCCATTTTTCCGATGATGACTTCCGCTTCTTCTTCTTCTGTTTCTTGGCAGATTACTTTTTTGAAGTACCGCCACCAACTGTACAGGAGTGTGTAATACCATGAACGTCATGGAGTCTTGTAGACAGGTCATCTGCTGGAAACATTAGGCCTAGTTTTTGGTCAAAGTTTTCTCCATGGATTCCTGGTCAGAACCCCTATTGGAACAGATTAAAACTTGGGGCATGTTGAATTTTGTCCAAAAATCCAATATGGCCGCCGCATTCCAAAATGGCAGATTTTTTACACACTTTTTGCTATGCAATGGGGACATTTCCGGTAAAAACAGTGTCATTTTAGGAAAAAAACGTTCTTTTCTATCAAATACATATTTACAGAGGTTAACTGATGATTTTAAAAGCCTAAGTATTTTTCTAACAATTTAAAATCATTCAAAAATTATAATTTTGTTAGATATTTGTCAAATATCAGAAATCATCAAATTTCCTTCAAACATAAACCTCTTACAGGTTAAATACAGTTCAAATAAATTGGGTACCCTAACTTAAACAGATTAAAACATATGGCATTTAGACATTTTCCCAAAAACTCAATATAAATTTAATAATATGGCCCCAGCCGTGGTGCAACTGGCTGGGACACCTGCACCGTACGCCGGCGACCCGGGTTCGATTCCTTTCCAGATCCCACCCCGACTCTCCCACTCACTTCCTGTCACTCTCCACTATCCTGTCGCTTAAAAGGCATAAAAAAGCCCCCAAAAATAAATAAATTCAATAATATCCCCAAAATGTGGGATTTTGGGCCTAAACTCGACACAACAGATGCTCATCAGATGACCCCAGTGAGTGGTTGGGGATGTACTGTACAGCTGGATCATAGAATTGAGATAGCCGTAAGCAGATCCAATAAGTGTCCTCTAGGCCAGTGGTTCTCAAATGGGGGTACGCGTACCCTTGGGGGTATGTGAAGGCACTCCAGGGGGTACGTGAGATTTTAAAATATACATATATTTAAAAAGTAGAATCCATGCAAAAATACTTTATAATTAAATTAAAAAAACAATTATTTAATAAATATTTCAGGAAAATATATGTTCATAAAATGAATTTTATATTTCAGTAGGCTATTCAATTTCATTATCCTAACCCCCCCCCCATACCAGGATGGTTTTATTAGTATTTTTTTTAAGTCTGTTTCAAGTCTTTTTTCTCAACTAAAAATGCTTTAGTTACCTGGCTGAAAAAATATTTCACAGGGGGTACATTACTGAAAAAAGGTTGAGAACCACTGCTATTGGCCAAGGTCTATTATAAGGAGTCAAGGTAGAGTAGGAGAGGAGTTACATGTGTCCTCTTTGGCTGATTGAAGACCCGGCGTGCTGCAGCATTCTGAATCATTTGCAGCGATCTTACTACACAATCAGGCAGGCCAGCTAACAGTGAAAAGTTTGGATATAACCATGGCCTGCACAAGAAGTTGTGTGGAATCTTGTATCAGATAAGGTCTGATCTTCCTAATGTCGTAAAGGACAAGCCAACACGATTTTGCAAGATTTTGATAGATACTTTATTGATCCCCAAGGGGAAATTCTCAGTAGTATACAGACATCACACACAACATGCACTTACTGTACAGCAGAAATGGTAAATATAAGTATAAACATATAACCAAACTCCACTGTACAATAGAGACAGTAGAAGATAAGAAAAACTAACATAACTAAATACTAAAAATACTATATAAATGAAATAAAAAAATCCACAGTGTGCTTGAGGGTGATCAAGCATGAGACGCTTGCAGTGACAGGGCGGGGACTGGCCTGTAGTTCTGTGTGCATGGTGAGGTGCTCAAGAGAGTGAGTGTCATGGTGAAGGTGCAAAAAGTAGTCCAACAGTAGTCCAACAGTGCAACAGTGCAAGAATAAGGTCTAGAGACCAGCATAAATAATATGGACAAATAAGAGAGTAAAGTATAATGTAGACAAGGTAATATAAAATGTCAGTGCAAGAATAGGTTGAAGTAATAGGGTTACAGACATTCAGTATTGTAGCAGAAGCCATTGGTCATGTGTGCTAATATAGCATGAAAAACAGTGTAGCAGTAAAACTAGTAAAAACATTAGGCTGTGGACAGTAGTAAAACAGTAGTAAAGCAGTAGTGGGCAGTCAGTACTCAAACATGGAGAGGGTGGAGAGGCAGACAGACTATGCAGAGAAGTCTATCTCTCCTCTTCCCTTTAGTGAAGCATTGAACAGTTCAATGGCCCTGGGGACAAATGACTTCAGGCTACATGCTCAAAGAAATTAAGTCGGTCATCAATTATGACACCAAAGTTACGTGCCAATCTAGCTGGGGTCATTGAAGAGGAGTCAAGCTGGATGTTAATCTGTTGGGGAATAGCTGTTTTAGCTGGAAGCACCAAAAGCTCAGTTTTTGAGAGATGAAGTTGAAGGTGCCGGTCTGTCATCCAGACTGAAATATGAGGCATGCAGAAATCTGATGGGAAACAGTCCTCAGGTGGTAAAGACAGGTAAAGCCGTCCGCATAGCAGTGAGTCAAATCCATGGGAGTGAATGTTCTCACCCAAGGAAGTGGTGTACAGTAAATAGTGCCCTAATACTGATCCTTATGGCACACCTGTGGTGAGGTCATGATACTTTGATACAAGACACACTGAAAGAACGGTAGGATTCAAACCAAGATCTTTCCTAGAAATTCCCTGTTCAGACAGTGTAGAAATGAGAATGTCATGGTTTACAGTATCAAAGGCTGCAGGTAAGTCTAGTAGAATTATGACTGAGCAGACTCCTGGGCCCAGTTTCCCGATAACGACGGAGACACGCTCTTACGAGGGTTTTCTACGATTCATCTTACGATCGTTCGTTTGGTTTTTCCGACTGTTTCCCGAACATGCTCGTAGCGTGAACACGCGTGCACTGCTCTTAAGATGCTCTTAAGGGGAGCTGTCCACGTTAATAGTTCTGAAATATCCTCTGATTTGACGGTGATGTCAGGTGACTGCACGTCACAGCTATAGGTCTACCATTTAAACTTTGGATCTACACATTAATTCACATCAATACGAAAATAGAAACACTTTGACATCTGCATGTAAGCATCCCAAGTAGGTTATATACCACACAGAGACATAAATAATTGTAATTATTTTAAGATTAGATTGTTGCACCATGCAATATTTTTTCGCGGTGTCACTTAAGAACACTGTAACAAGATTCTGTGATTTTCACAGCATCACTGCTGTTTTTGAGAAAAATGTGTACTGTATTTGTGAATACAGTATGTTGCTGTAGTTTCGCTATGAATTATGGTCAAAAATGGTCAAACTACAGTAATAAAAATTTGCTGCTAATCATAACACAGTAATAAATCTGACTCCTCCCTCACTTGTCAGCTTTTTGAAAATTTTGAAAAAACATGGCGGAAAATCAGTTGGGGTTTTCTGTTTTCTTTTTGCACATAAATACAAAGTTAAGCTCCCAGATAGCAAGGTGACATTGATATTATGTTGATTTTCCATCCAAATCATCATTTTGAAAAGATATTGAAAAGTCATGGATTTATGGTTTACTGGGAAATTTTGACGTGGTGATTGAAACGTGCACCGCGCGACGACGTTTGAACTGTCCGGCGGCGGGAGATCATTTTTGAGCAACAGTTCAATCAGTCAGACCTACGGTGTTCAGCACTCTGTCAAGTTCGCAGCTCCACCTTAATGGTAAGCAAGCATTTATTTATGTAACGTTAATGTTTCATTGTGAAATTGTACTACATTAAATTCGGGCATGTGTACAGTCTATGTACGTTGTACTGTCTAACTTACAAACTCATCCATTGCTTGTTGGATCAACTAAGTAAGTAACGTTAGGCTAGCTATCATAGTTGCTGTTGCTGTGAAGGTGGCATTAACGTTAATGTTTTATGTTAGAAGCTACGTTAACGTTTTGGCAGTCTCATTTATATTAGGCCTACCTTAGTTCTCAGTAAGTTAGTTTATTATATTCATATAATTTATATAAAACATTCGCTAGTAGTGCTAGGACTAGTATGTTACTGTCACAATGTTAGGCTGAAGATGATGTGCTGCTGGTTAACGTGGAGGTTTAGCTGCTACCATAACTTATGTAACGTTAACTCATCGTAATCATGTACGGTTTTGTGAGTTTAATAGGCTAACTTTAGCAATATTGATATAAGTTAAGTCACATCTGACTATCATTAACCGTTGTTCGGACGAACAGCGCGAATGGCTGTTGCTGCCATATGTGTTGCTGCAAGCAAACATCAATGAGCTCACCCAGCTGGCTAACGTTAGCAGCTAAATATACCTTGCGAAACTGAGTTATGCTAACACCATCTTCAGCCTGGCATTTTGACAGTAAACTCAAAAAACATACAGTATATATATAAATGATTATTCTAAAGTTTCACTTGTAAGTAGCCTTCGGTTTCAGTTGAAAATTGTTATCTAACACTGTTTATCTTTTTTTCTTCTATTTCTGCTAGGTGCTGCTTCACTCTGCTACTTGTGGTGGATCAGGCTGACTGCAACCGTTGGTCTAACGTTAGGATGCAGCACACGAGAATTTCTAAACGGAAAAAAGTGAATAAATGTACTTGCTTTTCAAACTGATAACAAGTTGTCAATGGTTATTTATGCAAGTTTGTGTAGCCTAAACCATACCTAGGCCTAGTCAAATTTATCCTGGCTGTAGATAAAGCAGGATATGAATTTCCCAAAATTACTGTATACAATATTACAGCACTGGTATTACTACTGTACTAAGTTACAGTATGATCCATAAGTACTGTGATTAAAAATACGGTAGACAATTCAATACTGTATACATTACAGCACTGGTAGTACTACTGTAGTTTGCATTTACAGTATCAGGCATAGGTACTGTGATTTCATATACAGTAGGTGTACTGTAGAGTGAAATACAGCAACTTGCTGGTTATTTGCTGCCAGCAAGTTGCTGTAAATTTTACGTTAAATTTTTTACAGTGAACACATTTGAAGATAATAAAGAAGTCGAGTAAGAAAGAGAGGAAATGTGTAGGCTTAGATTTTGATAGGCTACAGACTACCCCACATGTTGCTTTCTCTGCTTTTTACCTCATAGGCCTAATAAAATATTCACAAAGATAATGTCAAACTATTCTGGCAACGTCTCGTTTCATAACTTGATTGCATTTTTGTCCGCTTTTCATCACATTATTATGATCATTAAATGTAGGCTATTTTGCACGCTAAAATCTGATTCATCACAGGTAAACACAATAAAGAATGGGAACGTAAGATGGATTATGTATTCTAAGTTGTAATTCCTCTGTATGTCCTGTTGGTGACCTCAGTGAGAAGTACTGTTAAGACGCTCTTAGCCGGTAACGAGTACTCTGGAGCACTCGTAGATCTACGAGTGTTTTCACGACGCTCTTAAGCTATGATGGTTTCGGGAAACAGTCGGCAAATCTTAAGACGTTCGTAAGAGGGACTTTACGACGCTCTTAGGCTTAAGATGCTTTTGGGGAACTGGGCCCAGATTTGAGGTGCTGCTGTTTACGGGTTGGAGTCTGGGCGTGTGCAGGGCTGAACCGCGCAGGTTAAACAGTAACAGTAAATGTAAATAGGTTACATTAGCTACTCTCAATGCTTCAGTCACAGACAGAGCAATTTCAGTAGAATGACCACTCTTGAAACTAGACTGCAGTTTGATCTGATACAGGAAGTCATAGACTTGCTTGAAGAACACTTCTTCCAAAGCAAACAAGAAAGGAAGAAGGGAGACAGGTCTGTAGTTCTTCATCAATTGTATGAAGTGTACTTTTTTTTAGCAAAGACATAACCCTTGCCTGTTTAAAAGAAGAAGGAACTATTCCAGAACTGAGTGTAGTGGTATTAAACACATGCATGACTGTTGGCAGAACAGCAGGTGTGACAGACTGGTATGTTGTTGGATGACTTTGCTGAAGCAGTAGAGAAACCTCTTCAAGAGGAGAGAAAGAGTCCAACAATTCAAAGCTCTCCTAATAAGCTCATCAAACTGAGCACTTATCCTGTTGTGTTTGGAGTCAAATATGACCGATTGACAATTCTTCTCTCTAAACATATTGTTAACTTATTCTCACTACCATGAGGCTTCTTGGCTTTGTTAACACAGGGCATCTAAACACACAAAACTATTTTTTAACTTAAAAAATAATAAAATAAAATAAATTAACTGTTTTATAGAACACCTGTGTATTTTCGGTCAAAAATGACTGGCCATTAGAAATGAATGGGTGAAAAATGGTCAGTGTATAAAATTGAGTCCAGACACATACTTATTAATCAGATGGACTGTATATGCACTTCTGTACATTAAAACACACACAAACACACCCTCACTCCCCCTCTTTGCTTCTATGCCACCCCCCATTGGGACCTTTCCCCAATGGGATCTTCCCCTTTCTGACTTGCATGAGCTCAGGTCAGTGAGGCCTGCAGGCCATAAATACCAAATTGAAGTTTAAAACTGGTTATATCCAATAGAACACAAGTTGATACAAAGGTCTATTACAACATTAGATGATAATATGTTACTATGGATTTATAACAAGTTATAATGCAGCTGTCATTTTTGACCGGGAACACAAAACTAGTAAACATAAAACGAACACAACAGGAGGGTGAAGCAACTTGTTGCAAAGTCATCTGCTGACAGTGAAGTATGGCAGTGGTGGAGGATTGAGAAGAGACTTGAAAGTTGAAAAAGTTTTCTACTGTCAGTTGCGCTCTCAATCTTGCTCTGATAGAATGTATTTTTTTAAGTGTAACAGTGAATGAAAAAGATGATAGCAAAGACTGGTAGTTACTAAGACCATTTCCATGGATTTACGTCATTTTCTCTCAGCAGCTCTAAGTATTACTATCATTAATATAGTAATAGTAACAATATATCTAGCCGAGTGATAAAATAGTATTTTTGTAATTCCATGACCTTTATGGAACTATCTTGTTTCTTATATCACATTTGTCAAAATGTTTTTAATAAAAAAAAAAAAAAAACTCTAGCTTAGCCAAAAGTGTAGAGCCAAACATTCACCATTTTGGGGATATTATTGAATTTATATTGAGATTTTGGGAAAATGTCTAAATGCCATATGTTTTAATCTGTTTAAGTTAAGGTACCCAATTTATTTGAACTGTATTTAACCTGTAAGAGGCTTATGTTTGAAGGAAATTTGATTATTTCTGATATTTGACAAATATCTGACAAAAATGACAAAATGACTAAAATGACACTGTTTTTACTGGAAATGTCCCCATAGCATATGAAAAAGTGTGTAAAAATTTGCCATTTTGGAATACGGCGGCCATATTGGATTTTTGGACAAAATTCAACATCCCCCAAGTTTTAATCTGTTCCAATAGGGATTCTGACCAGGAATGACACATCTTCATTGTCTTGGCACTCCATACATAAAACATTTCCCTTTCCTACTATCTGTAAACAGACCCGGCGGCAGACACAAATTCACGGACGGGCATTACACCTTTCCAGGGGGGGCACGAGAACTTAAATTGATCACGGTAGTTTAAGCTTACACTTGACAAAACATTCTAATATGAAAATGTAGATGCAATTGCTGTAAAACGGTGCAGCTCCTTTAAGAGAACCCCGTGCGCAGGGATGGAGAGAGAGAAAGTGAGAGGGGATATGTGTGTTACTGAGATGCGTGTGGGAAAAGTAGACGTGCTGTTAAGACTGGAGCTATTCAAAATAATGCAAAAATAAATCCGCAGATAAAACCAAAATCCTCGTTCATTTGCTAACCAGGGAGTTAGCCCCGAAGTTACGGATAACTTCGGCCCTGGAGTGTTAACAAGCTCCCTTCGACTAGGTCAGAAGAAAAAACAGTAAAGGTTAACGCTATCAAACAAAGCCAGAAACTACTAGGCCTACTTCTACTAACTACGATATGAGATATAGTCTACCTGCGAGCCGATAAGCCATATTTGTCATCGTATGACAGGGGTTAGTGCAGTAGTGAAGTAGACTGCGCCACGTAACCTCCTCTCCATTTAGGTGATGGACTTGCCTAATGTTCCTTATTGATTAGCTACGTAATAATACAGATTTTACAAGTTTTATTTGCTACTTGCTAGATTGGCAAACGTATAATATAGGCCTACATTTAATACGTGTTCAAAATCAATCTACGGGGTTGGGGTTGGTTGGTGTAGCCAAGCTCGTCCAGGGCGGGCACAGAGGACTTCCAGGACGGGCCTGGCCCCCCAAAGCCCCCCCATGACGCCGGGACTGTCTGTAAAGTAGAATTCAAACCTGTCCTAATCTAAGTCTGGTATAGACCACTTCTTCCCTTCTGTTTAAACCCATTCCCTTTGCCATTTTTGTATAATTTCAGATTGAATTATGGATTTGGCTTCACCCTTTCCCATTGTCGGAAACTGGGGCTAGATTTTGCTAACAGAGTTGCCTAGTTAGGGGCTCGTTATCACTTTTGTCGTCAGGTTGTAGGCCTAGTTCATTTGTAGTCCATGTGGCCTTTCATGTCGAACAGTTTTAATGTGAACTTGGAAATGTGCTGTTTTTGTCACTTGAAAGCTGCATATCTTTCTTTCACAAGCGTCTTACACTATATTTTAAGCAAATACAGTTGTTTTTTTAAGATTAGTGAGTGAGTGTATGTTTTAACCTTTGTTGTGGCATCCGTGTTTGTCACACATTCCGACGGCAAAGCACATGAACACTCATAGGCGTGCATAAATAGACACTAGGTGGTGCCAGAGCATAGACTGTTATATACAGTCTATGTGCCAGAGCCATAGAAAAAGAGAGTTGCGACACTTTCAGAGTGATCTATGCCCTATTAACCTGACTACACTTTTCAGTTATCCAAAGACATTAGTCCTACTTACAAATATCACTGACTTAATGAAAGGCAATGCCGTCACGTCAGTCTCTTCCATGCAAACTTCGCTATGTATTTGACAAATTACTTGGCAGATAAAGCAATCAAAATTATTACACCAAGAACACCAACACGAAATGTAAAATTACTTAAAACTAAATGAACTGAAACTGATCATCAGTTGGAGCAAAAACTCCTACTGTAGGCTACTATACAGACGCTATATTGTCCCACGACCACGCTCGTGCCACACTCGCCTTGTGCCACTGTCCCGTTTGGAACAGTGATAGTGGCACAGGACTGGGCTGGCAAGGGACACAAGAACCACGCACCAGTAACAACAACAATAACTTATAATAGTCTAGGTTTTGCTCTTACTGCTTCCCCTGAAATTCATAACTGAAATCCCCTCGTTCACGAGTCGTGGACACTAGCCTACTTCATGTCATGTTCAGCCCATGGTTCAGTTCATAACGCCATAAAACTCACCATCTAGCAATCTATATGAGGTTTAAAGACAATAATCACATTCATTTCCTCCATTTTTCACCTGAAGAGCGTTAATCACAAACCCATTGATAAACAGCACATCTGAATATAGAGTTACCATGCTGTATGAAATGTATTTGATCAAGATAAAGTTCGTGTTCCCCCTCATAGCATGTCTAACGTTAACTCTTATGTATGTGAATGAGCTGACTAGCTAACGTAAGCTAGTAAGCTAACGCAATCAGGTTTGAAAAATATAGCATTATAAACATAATAAAAACCTGTTGACAACCAACCTATCATCTAAAGTTGCCCTACTACAATAGGCTAACCAAATGTGTTTTGTCTGAAATTCATTATTGACGTAGGAACATTATCTTTAAGCTAGCCTCTCTCCACATGAAGGTTTGCAGGCTAACTTAGCTTTACAATTTCGGTCAACATTTAAGCACTAAATATCAGTTAAACAAGCAGCACAAAAACCTCAAAGAACAATACCAGTATCTACTAGTGCAGTTGGTATTAGGGATCGACCGATATGTTTTTTTCAGGGCCGATACCGATATCAATTATTACCAAAACAGGCCGATAACCGATATGTAAAACCGATATGTCAGTTGTCAAAAAGGGGGGTAGATAGTAAAGGCTGTATGCTGCAAAAAAAATAATTCAAAATAATTTAATTATGCAAACTTTTCTTTCTTCTTTTGATACACAATTGTCTATCAACTTCCATCACTTTGCAAGTGTAAATCCTGTGTATCATGTTAATCCAAGAGCTGAGTGATGGCAATTATTTTCAGAGTAGGCCTGCACAATGGGCTATGTGCTTGTTAAGGGACCATCACAAAGAGGATGCTTTGCCATCGTGTGTGTGAGTGCACGAGAGAGGGAGAGGAAGAGGTGCAAGCGTAATGGCAAGTGTTACGGTTGAATAGTTTAACAAAACGGTTTTAAAATAGTTCTTAGGCTATTTAAGCATGGCTTAGGCTATTTAAGCATGCAATTTGTGTCCATGTGTAGGCTATAAACTACACTTTTGAGAGCCTAATAGCCAGCTCAGGAGGCGATTTTGTTCAGGTCGGATTAAATTACGGTTGGCCCTGGGTGCATGTAGTCTTTTCTGACAGTCCGTTTCAAAAAGGAGCAATTAGACTTTTTGACGTTCTCTATCGGATTTGTCTGTACTACTGTATGTCCGCCGAGGTGTCCCGTTATTCACAATTAACTAACGAGGCGGAGGCAGAGAACTCCCGACGCGCAGCACCCGAGTTTGTGGGCTAACTAGTAAACAGCATCAGTAACGTGCATCAATCGGGAATTCGCTAAAAGAAGGAAGTGGGTGGTTTACTTAGTTCTATTGATCCGGATCAAAGAGACAATAGCTTACAAAGTGGTGCTTTTGTAAATTCAGTGTAGATGATTGTAATTCACTGCAACTTCAGCCATGTAGGCTACCTTCCTTACCTTCGAAAAATAGCTCCGTAGGCTACAGCTGAAGCCCAGTCTGCCTCAGTGAGAATCCTAAACTTTGTCTGTGTTCAGTCTTCGATCCTGATTGGCTGCATTCGTGCTAACTAACAAATCAGACGGTGTAGTGGGCGGGACAATGCTCTCGACCACAGAGTAGCAAATGCAGGGAGTGAGAGATGCTTTACAGACAAAGTAGCGCGTTTCATTCTTTATCCATTTCAATATCGGCTTATCGGTGGACAAAATGACCGATACCGATTATTATAAAAATGCTAAATATCGGCCCTAATAATCGGCCAGGCCGATAATTGGTCGACCCCTAATTGGTATAGGAAATGCATATGCCAATTGAAAAAACGTCGTACCTTCGTCTACTTACCACTGACAATATCAGGCAGAAAGCAATGGAAGTGACGGCTAAAGCCGTGAATGTCAAAGTTAGGAACTTTTGAGCTCTGCATAATGCCGAAAGAGCCTGGAAAAAGTGCCGCCATTGTTTCCTATGGGAGTATCGCTCTGCATCTCTGGTGGTGCTAAAGCACTAGGAAGTTTGCCCTTTATTAACGAAAATGCCCTTTTGAAACTAGTTTTTTTTTTTTTAATTATTAATGTTATTAAGATTTTACTGAGGTCCGTTTCGAAATGATCTTTTGAAAACCTGCGCCATTAAAAACGACTGAAACAATGCTCCGAAATGAGCCACCTCCTTGCGCACACCGACCAGCCTATAGAGTGTCCCAGTGACTTCCGTTTTACTTCCACTACAAGGGACCTATCTTTCAAAAAAAATATGAACAGGTGTTAATGGAGAGATAACAATTATTTTTTGGTCCAGTTTGAATTGTGCCACGAATTTCACATATGATGTGTGTGAATTTAAAAGATAATTTTTCACGTCAAGAAAGTACTGTTGTTCGATAGACTTCAAAAGTTATGTTGGTTTTGTGCGAATCCTCTCAGTGGACTACATCTCTCGTCTCGAACGATGTAGGCTACGTCACCAACGTAATGAAACCATAGACATAATATACATAGACGCCGCATCGACCGCTACTCCTTACTAGCACTGACGAGATTTGGAGCCGCCATCTTGGACCGGTCATCCACTCCACTCAGTGTAATCTGTTTGGCCGGTGAGATGAGCTGTCAGCGCACTTAATTAATCATATCTCACTGAATACCGAACAGATTCTCACGCGGTTTTTTTTGCTGCAAAGGTCATACATGTAGCTATGATACAGGACACATGATTTAGCGTATTTTAATATTCATAGTGGGTTTAACAGTAATAGAATATTCTGATATATGATATAAAGTGACCTGACGTCCGATATCAAAACTGGGAACATAATCCATGTTTGACAGCATAGACAAAACTAGTTTGATACAAGTTTAATGAGTTAAATATAGTTCACAGTTGACAGAAAAGTTCCATCAACAGCATTATTCACAGTCCACAGAAAGGTTCCATAAACATTTAAGTGAGATCAGTGCCATTCAGACATCTGAGGGGTATTCCAAGTAGGCCTATGTGGTTTAGTGACAAACTTGGGTAAATTGACTCAGAATAAGTTGTAAACCTCCCAGTAGAAAAGCTGTATGATACAGGAAACATGGTTGTGTGTATTTTAATATTCATAGTGGGCTTAAAGGAACCATATGTAAGATTGTGGCCAAAACTGGTACTGCAATCACTTTCAAAATACTGAAGAGCGGTGTATCCCCTCCCCCTCCCCCCTGACTCGAGGTTGCCAACCCAGATGCCGAAACACTACTGACTTCGTGATTAGTAGATAGGTGGAGGGTGGCGCATCAGGCCAAAACACAACATGACATGACAAAACACAACATCAACATCAGTTGAGGGCTGCAACTTCACTTTTTAAATGACAATATCCTGGCCGGACTACTGTTGTCAGTGATATAAGTATTTGAAATAAACATGATTTCTTAATGTCTAGTGACATATCAGGGCCATTTTATGATTAATTGAAATATTTTTCTTACATACGGTTCCTTTAACAGTAATAGAATATTCTGATATATGATATATTATAAAGTGATGACATCCAATATACAAAACTGGGAACATAACTAATCCACGTTTGACAGCATAGACAAAAACTGGTTTGATACAAGTTTTAATGAGTTAAATTTACAGGAAAAAAAAATCCATTAACATTTTCAGTTCAGTGCCATCAAAAATAAAGTGATGAACAGACATTGGTGTGGCATAAAGGAAATGGAGTAACTGGGTTCAATATCAACAGCATTTGTTAGACAAGTTCCATAAATATTGTAAAGTGCAAGTTTGTAGGTTTGTTTCTGATCCTTAAAAAACAGACATTGGTTTGGCATAGTAAGTGTAACAGTTCATCAATTCAAGACAAAAAGGTGACTTGTCACTTGTACAGTGTCAATGGGTTCATCAACAGCATCTGTTATTTACAGTTCACAGAAAGGTTCCAGCCCCAATGAAGAGATTAAATAAAAAGGAATTAAGAAACATTTTAGAAACTGCTAAGATCAACCCGTTCATTGCAATCAGTAAAGAATCAGGGAGTGTCTTCACAGGCTCAGTGAGACAGAGTTACCGTCATGCAGTTGGTTCTATGATTTCGACAACTGGTGCATGTCATTTTGTATGTTCCCACCTTGCTAAAATTGCTTGGGTACACTTTGGCTGAGAACAAAAGTGCTTCAGACAGCAGGTGGGCAAATAAGATGGCATAGTAAACTGGGTAAACTCCATAAAAGAGGACTGAGTCAACCAGACGATGGGAAAATGGGACACAGAGTGGCGAATGCAGGTGATGAAGGTGGAGCTCATAAATCAAACATTCAGTCACAGTGTAGCAGATGCCCTGCAGTACTGCAATGAAGAGCTGCACCTTCCTCAGTTCCAGGGGTGTGAGGAGACCGTTCAGTTCATTCACAGTCTTCTTGAACAAGGCAGTTGTTCTGGAGAGATACAAAATAATAAATAAATGAATTAAAAGGAATTTGAGAGGCATCTTATTCTTGTTAGGGTAAATTACATGTGAATAATACAGTGTTGGGCAAGCTACTTCGAAATTTTAGTGAGCTAAACTTTCAGTTACTCTGCCATGAATAAAACACTACACAAAACTACCACCCAGGCAAATGTATTAGTAGCCTAACACAAACACAGCAGTAGGCTAGTTCACTACATAGGAAGCTACTTTAAATTGTGCTTATTTCACATGACAAGAAAAGTGTAGCTTGTCTGGCTAAGCTACTTGATAAATAAAGAAGTTGAGCTATTGAAAAGTTACTTTATTCAGGAAATAGTGAGGCTACCACCAACACACTTAGGCTACAAGTAGCAGCTAGCGATTGCCCAATAGGCTAGTCTGTGCCACTTGTGTAAAATTCGCCGGCCAAATCTAGTACGATTTATTTCTACAATAGCCTTCTTGTGTCAGTTGTAATTTAAGTCAGTGTTACGGAATATGACTTATCAAGTCTCAGTTCATAGCCGGGTGAACACCGAGTAAACATAGCCTAGATAGATGGCTACGATTTTCATACAGTAATATCAAAGATTGCTCCTTCTCAGCTCTGGTAATATTCTATTCACAAAATACAACCAATAGTACGGTTATGTTAAATCTTACTTGTGAAAAGTAAATCCCCCGAGTATGGTCCGCCGATTTGAGAAGGAACATACTGCACAGTGCTGTCATCTTGTGTCTTCTGCTGCAACGCAACGAGGAGTATGACCGGTCTAAGATGGCGGCCGCATTTCTTGTTTCCAGCAGCCAATGCGGCGTCTATGTATATTATGTCTATGAATGAAACGATAAGATTAGCTGCTATGCTAGTTAACAGTTGCATCTTGCTGTCTGCTAAGCCACTTAACAGTATCTAATGTACAGTCTATGAACGAATACAACTTACCTGATGTGTTTAATCCTCTGACTCATGGTATTTTCATCGGCAAGGAAAGCCCAATTAAGACCTGTTGCTGGTATGCTTGCTTGTACAATCTAGTGTGGCTGTGAATGAGCTAACGTCACTAGCGCGACTGATGGGTTTGTATTCGTTGGAATTACGATCTTTCACAATGTTGTAATTCAATAGTTACTAAACAAACTGCAAATGTCTTTACATGAAAAATTGTCTTTAAAATTGACAAACATCATATATGTTTTGTTAGGCAACATGTATTAACACATTCATTTGTGACAGAAGAAACGGGAAGTTCCCCATTACCTGTGAAAAATGCCCATCTGCATTCATGTAACGTCAACAGTCAGTAGCCCAGTATAACTCCTTCTCGTACTGTTTGGTCTCTTTATTAGGGGTTTGCACGACGTGTCATCAGATCTGGACATCGCCATATTGGAGATACTCGCTTCATTAGAAAGAATTAGGCACTGAAGTAAATCCCTAACATCGTCAAGGAAAATGGTTAATTATTGCTGTGTTTTAGGTTGTACCAATAGGTCAGACTGAGAAAAACATCTGGTGTAGGTATCGACTTCCAAAAGTTATTAAAAAAACAGGGAGAAGGGACAATAATGCCAGAAGTTATCAGAGGAAGGGTGGCGCTTGTTGTTGAACTTGGTACTTCGTCTCCCTCACCCAACTCATATGGTACTTCGTCTCCCTCACCCAACTCATATGGATCTGCGCTGCCAATAATCCGTAATTTCTCCTTTCGCCTTTTCTTGTGGTCCTGCCCTATATGCCTTTGCATCTTAGACGCATTTTGATTAGCTTTTCTGTTGTTTAGACACGGCTACAATCACGTAAGATATCCAAAGTGCATACTCCATTGTACTTCATTCACTGAGTATCGCCAATATGACCACGCGTGCTGGGTTACCATAGTTACTGGCCAGAACGTGACGTCGGTGCAAACCCCTAATTGTCTTACAGATCAAGTAAAATCGTACAGTTTGCCCTCTAAGCCCAACGTGTAATCATTTTGTTGTGCAGTAAAATGTCTCATACAGCATCAAACAACTAAGCATTTTTAGCCGACTGATAAAGTTTTACGCTGTAGCCCAAGTCAATGACAGATAACGTGAGGACGACCACATAGGCTACAAATAATTTCGGTAGAGTTTGCAATTGCAAATCTGTGTTAAGACGAACGTTTTCTGTTGTATAGGTTTTGTTAGGCAACATAAATTAACACATTTTGGTCTCTTTATTGTCTTAATTGTACATTGATTTACTAATTGCAGCACAAGTCAAATTTCATTCAACATGTGCATGTAATTTTTTTTATAATTAAGTATTCCACGTGCGCTAAAAAGTGCCCCCCCCACTGTGCGCCACTGTGCGCCACTGTGAACACTTGCTGTGGGAAAAACAAAGTAGCCACAGGGGCAGTCCTTGTCATTCCGAAGTGCCATGAATGCACCACACTCTAAAAAACATTGGGTTAAAAACAACCCAATTTCAACCCAATCACTGGGTAAATAGTGGTCGAGCCCAGCACTGAGTTATATTAGCCCCGAAAATTGGGTTGTTCGGTCAACCCAATGAGTTGGGTTGATAGTCTAACCCAAACATTGGGTTATCGTAACAACACTGTTAGGTTAAACCTACATAATTGTTGGGTAGGCTATCTTATATAACCCAGGATTTATATTATTTTCACTGTCATTTCTGGGTTATGCTGACCTAATTTATGGGTTATTCTAAGTATCTTATTTTTCTCCTTAATCCAATCATATTAATTGATAATAATTCAAATAAATGTTTGCAAATCATTAATGTTACAATATAATGTTTTAAAATCCATCCAATGGGCAACAATAGCCATGCAATGAAATAAAACAGTTCGACATTTATTTATTTTGCAGTTTATTTTTTGAACAGATAGCTAGAAAAAGCTTGTGATACTTCCATGAAGGCAGGCAGATTCCACGGTCCGTTTTGGGGATCACACCTGTGAATCAAAGAAAAAAAAAGAGTGCATTAATCACTGTTATTTACAGAACTTTATATCAAGATTTCCATGAACCATTATCATTGAATGATGTTGACAAACATTAAAAATCCACCAGGAGACAAAATATTAGCGCAACACACTCGGAAACCATGACCACCTATGGAGTTGTTATAATTGTAGCTTCTAGTTCTAGATGTTACCGGGTAACGTTAGCTAAATGACTGTCTGATGCTACAGAGCCCGTCTTCTTTGCTACAACCAAAAACACCCAGTAAAGTTAAGTTACATGGCTATAATATGAAGCTACCCTGAATGAATTAATAAGATGTTGTTTGCCATTATTATTACTGTACGTGTGGCTTGTGAAGAGACTAACATTACTTCAACTGTGTTGGCTAATATTAGCTGATGTTAGCTGCAACCATAGTCTAGGCTACAACCACCACGAAGCATATTTAATTAGCATTGATGCTAGCTATATGGTCTGCTAATGTTAACCAGCTTGGTATGCTCATTTTAGTTTGTTGTAAAAGTTCGTTTTGTTTCTGTCAGCAGTTCATACCCAGTGAACAAAGAACTATGTTTTTATGAGTCTGTCTTTGTGTAGCTCTATATTTAACACGAACAGTAATTGTAAGTTAGTACTTCTATACTCTTTGGGCTGAACGAAATTGACAGGCAGAATATCCATTCATATCATGAAGGGTAGCTTCTACATCTCTGGGTGGACTTTTAAAATCTGGACGGTTGGAAGAATAACGATGTTTTTTCGAATTCTCAAATAACTATGCAGCTGTGTTAAAGTCACCCAGGTGCTGGGTAGTGTACTCCACGTCGGGTGGGAGAGAGGAGGGGCGCTGTTCTAAACTATCAACCCAACAAGCTGGGTTACAGAAAATAACCCAACATGAGTCAAAACAACCCCACAAAATGCCCTGACAGCCTCAACCCAACGTTTGGGTTGAGAAAATAACCCAGTATTTTTTAGAGTGCATTACACACAGTTGCGTGTAGTGCAGGAGACGCATCTGGTCCTCTTTACGTGGGCTTACGTCATCTGTTGCCGAAATAAATTGTGGGTCTGTTGTGATGCGTTGCTCCTGTCGCCCCCGTCGAAAACGAAGCGAAGCGCGAATCTTTGGTCGAAAAGTTCAACTTTTGCTGCACAGACAGAGAGCAACAGAAGGCACCAGCCAATCAAATTACGGTTATAGGCCCACTTCCAGGCATTTGCATAGTAGGCTACACACCCCCGACCGTCGGGAACAACCACTGGCATGCGGTGACGGAACGCAACTCTAACGGTGCAGATCCACTAGCACTTCACTACATTTTGTCGTGTCGCATTCCACTCTAGTCCTATGGGTGACGTCAAGCGACTTTAACGCACCCGCAAAGCATTCCGGGAAGGCGGCGCTGCATTTGAAAATATGTTGCGCGTCAAAAATGCTTTGATGTACAGTAGTGCAAGTGGGAGGGAGTTCCAGAGTTTGGGGCCAGCCGCTAAAAGCCCTATCACAGATGGAACGGAGATGTGCAGTAGGGGTGGATAGGAGGTGGGCAGTGGAGCGTAAGGTGCGGGTTGGTTGGTAAGGGGTCAAGAGGCTTGAAAGATAAGAGGGTGCAAGATTATGTTGTGTTTTAAAGACAAGGAGGATGATTTTGAATTTAATTGATGATTGAATTGAATATTGTACAGAGAACCAGTGTAGTTGATGGAGGATGGGAGTGATATGTTGCCAGGGCCTGGTACGGGCGATAACTCTTGTAGTGGAATTTTGTATGTATTGTAGCCTGTCTAAACTCTTTGCTGAGACACCAAAGAGCGGATTTGCAGTAGTCAAATCTGGAGGTTATGAAAGCATGAATGAGAGTCTCAGTAATGGTGGGGTTAAGGGACGGCAGAGTTTAGAAATATTTTTGAGGTGGAAGAAGGCTATTTTATTGATGTATTTGATGTGAGAGTCAAAGGAAAGGGTAGAATCAATTATGACACAAAGGTTTTTGACTTCAGATAGCCTGGCGAGCCAGACCCACATTAAAATGTAGGGTCTGGGCACTCACCGTTCGCAGTGCTCAGTCCGAGGGATGGGATAATCAGTTGTCTTTCAAATTCCCTCTGCACGCAATAGGACAGCGGCAGCGCTATGAGTCCCATGCGTTTCCCACCAGCGGAGCTAGTTGGCTAGTTCAAACGTTTGCCAACATAATAAAAGCTTAACTCGTGTCACACTGTTCGCCAGCAGCAACATCCATCTTATTTGTTTTCAAGTAGCAGGGAATTCAAGCCAAACCGTTGCAACTCTGCCATCAATCATTATGTTAAGCCCACCTAACGACTCTATACACGATTTCAATGGCCTGATTAAGTTTCGATTTCTGGAGCTCACAAGCCAACGGAGAGTTGCTAGACTAGCCCTGGCAGCAAATTAATTTGCTGCCGCTAGGGGCGCGTCTAGATTTCTAGGCTAGACTTCAGAGGTAGAGGTGGTGAAGTAGCTTTTTCATTACAGATGATGTGGCAATGAGTATGGCTTCTGTCTTGTCATGGTTTAATTTGAGAAAGTTCTGTGTCATTCAGTTGCTTATGGCATTGAGACAGGTGACCAGATTCGAGGGAGGGAGTGTGTGGGAGGGCTTAGTGTGAATACAGATTTGTGTGTCGTCAGCATAGCAGTGGAAGTTAAAACCACACTGATGTAAAATATGACCAAGGGGGAGGATGTAAGTGACAAAGAGCAGGGGACCTAGGACAGAACCCTGGGAACACCATTGTCACATCCACGCTATCCCAGCCCTCTGTTCCAGCTCCAGTCCCTGCAGCTACTCCAGTCTGGCTTCCTGCCCAACCAGCATATGCAGATCCAGTCCCTGCAGCAACTCCAGTCCGGCTTCCTGCCCAACCAGCATATGCAGATCCAATCCCTGCAGCTACTCCAGTCCGGCTTCCTGCCCAGCCAGCATATGCAGATCCAGTCCCTGCAGCTACTCCAGTCCGGCTTCCTGCCCAACCAGCATATGCAGATCCAATCCCTTCATCCTCCCCAGAATTTTAGTTTGCCTTCATTAGTTTCCCGCCTTGTTCAGTGCCCACCCGTTTCCAATCCTAATTAAGTTCCTATTTAAACCCTGGACTCTGTGTGTGTTGTCGATTATTATTTGTGGATTCAGCGTGAAGCTCTGTGAAAAGAATACCGTTTGTCGTGTTTGCCCACTGTGACCTTTTGATTTGTTTAAGTAAAATAACGCCTTGAGCGTCTGCATCATCAAAACCTCGTTTTCAAGTCTTTGTTTGTGATAGAATAATCTTGTCATTTCCCTTCTTACTGGAAGAGCCTTAGAGTGGGCTACTGCAGTATGGGAGCAAGGAGGAGACAACATTGAGGATTTTACCAGCTTCGAGGCCCTCTTCAAAGCAGATAGATAGATTGATAGATAGATAGATAGATACTTTATTGATCCCCAGGGGAAATTCAAGGTCTCAGCAGCAGCATACATACAACACAAACACATTATTTAACAGCAGAAAGAGTAATTAAAGTATATAATATAAAAACACAACTAAGCAGTAAGGACAGTAGAAGATAAAGAATATGATAAATATACTAAAATACAAATTATACTAACACTTAATACAATATATAAAAATATACTAAAATACAAATTACAAAATACAAATTATACTAACACTTAATCTAAATCAATTCTAAAAACAGTATCCACATAGTGGTGATTAATAAATCAGAGGCGCTTGCAATGACTGAGGCAGGGACTGAGCCTGTGATTCTCTGTGCATAGTAAGGTATGGTAAGGTGCTCTGTGTGAATGAGTGTCATGGTGGTAGTGCAATGGTGATAGTGGTCATTGTGATAGTGGTCATGGTGATAGTGCAAATGAGTAAGTCAACAGTGCAACAATGCAGTAATAAAGTAAAGTAAAGTCTATATATCTATATATTTAACTATTTAAGAAAATGTATAAGTGTGGCCACAGTTCGGCTGTGGCATGGAGGGGGGGGGGGGGGGGGGGGGGGTTATACATATGTGCTGATGTGCTAATATAGCACGCAAACAGTGAGGCATAAAGACAGTGGTACAAGTGGCTAGTGGACAGACAGTACCAAACATGGAGGGGGTGAAGAGGCAGACAGACTATGCAGAGAAGTCTATCTCTCCTCTTCCCTTAAGTGAGGCATTGAACAGTTCAATGGCCCTGGGGACAAATGACTTTCTCAGTCTGTCAGTTGTGCAAGGCAGTGAGCGAAGTCTCCAGCTGATCAAACAAATTGGCCCGTACGGGGAACGAACCCGCGACCTTGGCGTTATCAGCACCACGCTCTAACCAACTGAGCTAACCGGCCAAGCAGTGTTCCAGCATCCAACAGAGGGTTTGGAGGTCGGGGAGCAGCTGCTAAAACTTAAACAGGGTGGCCGTACAGTTGCTGACTGTTCGCTGGCTTTCCTGACCATTGCAGCCAGAAGTGGTTGGAATGACCAATCTCTGCTCACTGTCTACCGACGTGGTCTGAAACCTGATATACAGTCCGAGCTAGCCTGCCTGGATGACAACTTGACCCTGGACCAGTTAATGGCGTTGGCCATACGTCTGGACAATCTCCTAAGAACAAGAGGAGTGCCTAGGATCCGTTCGTCTGTCAACAGTGAACCCCTTCAGGTCCAGCAAGCCCAGGAGCCAATGGAAATAGGCCTCACACACCTGACCATAGAGGAGAAAGAGTGCCGGTGGCGTAATGGTTTATGTCTGTACTGTGGGGCGTCTGGCCACCTTAGAGCTACCTGTAACCGCCGTCCTCAACCCCAAGGGCCACAACAGTCTGCTGTGGTGAGTAGATCCTCCAGTGATTTTATACCTGAACTATTCAGCATATCAGTAACTCTTAAATGGGGAAGTGGTCACTACTCAGGGCCTGCCATGATTGACTCTGGTGCTGCTGGCAATTTCATTGCTGAACAGTTAGTGCATTCTTGAAAATTCCACGAATTCCCTGTATTCGCCCTTTACGGGTGAATGAAATTGATGGTCGACCGCTGGGCTCAGGACAAGTTACGGAGAGGACGCAGGTTTTACAACTGACCGTTGACCATGTTCATACAGAAACTTTAAGTTTATTTGTTATTAACTCACCTGTCCATCCCCTTGTCCTAGGCTTGCCATGGCTTCGCCAACATGACCCGAACATATCTTGGTCTATGAGCAGTGTTCTTACCTGGTCTCCAGCATGTCAGGACCGATGCCTGCAGGTACAATGTGCCTCTACATCCATTGAAAGCCCTGAAGTGGGTGACATTGAGATCCCACCTGAATACCAGGATCTATCTGAGGCTTTCAGTAAGGTGAGAGCCACACAGCTGCCACCTCATCGCCGTTGGGACTGCTCGATTGACCTCTTGCCAGGGGCTCCGCTGCCACGTTCCCGGGTCTACCCCCTATCTGCCAAGGAGACGAAAGCCATGCAGGAATATGTGGATGAGGCTCTGAGACAAGGTTTCATTCGGCCTTCGACTTCGCCTGTGTCAGCAGGGTTCTTCTTTGTGGAAAAGAAGGATTGTGGGTTGCGCCCATGTATTGATTACAGAGCCCTCAATGACATCACTATAAAGTATCGTTACCCACGTCCTTTAGTCCCATCAGCACTGGAACAACTTTGTGGGGCCCGATGCTTTACCAAGTTGGACTTGCGGAGCGCATACAACCTGGTGAGGATACGGGAGGGTGATGAATGGAAGAAGGCATTCTCTACTACCACTGGTCACTACGAATACCTTGTGTTACCCTATGGGTTAGCCAATGCTCCATCTGTGTTCCAGTCATTTGTCAAGACATGCTCCGAGACATGCTGCATACATTTGTTGTTGTTTATTTTGATGACATTCTGGTATACTCAGATAATCTCCATGTACATGTCCAGCATGTGAGGGCGGGTACTTACCAGACTGCTTGAGCATCGCCTATTTCTCAAGGCTGAGAAATGTGTCTTCCATCAGTCTTCCATGTCTTTTCTAGGCTATGTGCTGAGCTCCCAGGGTGTGTGGATGAATGAGGAGAAGGTGCGAGCCGTTCTGGACTGGTCGAGCCCCAGGACAACTAAGGAGCTTCAGAGATTTCTGGGCTTTTCAAACTTCTACCGCAGGTTTATTCGAAATTTCAGTTCTGTGGCAGCGCCCCTAACTTCCCTCCTGAAAGGTTCTCCTCGTTGTTTTACCTGGACACCAGAAGCAGAGGAGGCAATCAAAGCACTCAAAACTAAATTTACATCAGCCCCATTGCTAAAGCATCCAGAGCCTGCACTTCCATTTGTGGTAGAAGTGGATGCCTCTGAGGTGGGGGTCGGAGCCATTCTTTCTCAGCGTCAAGGTAACCCTGCTAAACTTTCCCCATGTGCTTACTTCTCCAGGAAATTGTCCCAGGCGGAGAGGAATTATGACGTTGGAAATGGGGAGTTACTGGCCATCAAGCTTGCAATTGAAGAGTGGTGCACAACATCCTTTTGTAATATATACGGATCACAAGAATCTTGAGTATATACGTACCGCCAAGTGTCTCAACACCCGACTAGCCAGATGGGCCCTATTTTTTACCCGTTTTCAGTTCACCATTTCATATTGTCTGGGTTCAAAGAATGCCAAGGCTGACTCACTCTTTCGTATGTTCGACACAGAATGGCGCTCTGCCACGCCGGAACCCATTGTCCCACCAACATGTATTCTGGCTCCAATACGGTGGGGTCTGGAGAGGGAGATCCGGGAGGCCGCAGCTCATGACCCTCAACCGTCTGAATGCCCTCCGGGCAAGGTCTATGTACCCAAGCCGCTGCAAAGTCGTCTCATAACCTGGGCACGCACACATCTCTAGGCACAGGCCATCCTGGCACCACACTCACCCAACAGCTGCTGTCCTCTCAATACTGGTGGTCAACCCTGAACAAAGATGTCCAGACTCATGTTCAGTCGTGTAGGGTTTGTGCCCAATCTAAGGTTCCTCGACATTTACCTGCAGGGACCCTGGAACCACTTCCGATTCCTCAGCGTCCTTGGACTCACCTCTCCATAGACTTTGTCACTGATCTACCTCAGCCTGAGGGTAATACTACCACTGATCTACCTCAGTCTGAGGGTAATACTACAATTTTAGTCATAGTTGACAGATTTTCCAAGGGTTGTTGTCTTGTTCCTCTGCCTGGTCTCCCTACAGCTCTCCAGACTGCTGAGGCCCTTTTCCACCATGTCTTCCGACGTTTTGGCCAACGTTTAGGGCACCCAGTTTACCTCACAGGTTTGGCGGGCCTTCATGGAGAGGCTGGGGGTCACAGTGAGTTTGACCTCGGGCCATCACCCACAATCTAATGGCCAGGTGGAGAGGTTGAACCAGGAGATCGGACGGTTCCTCAGATGCTATTGTGGGGACCGTCAGAACGACTGGTGTAGATTTCTTCCCTGGGCCGAATATGCTCAGAATTCATTAAATCATTCTTCTTCCGGCCTGACGCCTTTTCAATGTTTTTTGGGTTTTCAACCACCTCCCTGGAACCCATGTAGTACAGAGGTACCAGCTGTGGAGGAGTGTTATGCTTGTAGCAAGAATGTCTGGTCTTCCGCTAACGTTCACTTACAGAAGGCCGTGAAGAGACCAAGAAGGCAGCTGACCATCACCGCCGAGAGGCCCCAACTTACCTACCGGGCCAGAGGGTGTGGTTGTCCACAAGGGACATCAATCTCCGCCAGCAATGCAAGAAACTCGGACCACGCTTCATTGGGCCTTTCAAGATCCTGAAACAGATTAACAGGGTAACAATATGCTTGCAATTACCTCCTCATTTTAAGGTCCTTCATTTCATGTCTCCCTCCTCAGGCCGGTAGTTCCAGGTCCACTGCAGGAGGCAGAGCCCCTGGACACTCCACCTCCGGTCCTTGACATTGATGGGGAGCCGGCATATGCTGTGAGGGCACTTTTGAATTCAAGACGGAGAGCCGGACGTTTTAAAGCAATTCTCTCAACAATTTAAAAACGGTAGAGTACAGTAAGAGTAAGTGCATCAGTGAATGATGTTTTTAAAGAGTTGAGTGTCAGTTCAAGACAGGTGGTAAGTGCTGGGATCAACAACACTTATGGTAAGTGGTGCTATGAGAGGAGATGTTCTCTAAAGAGCTGGGTCTTCAGGAGTTTTTTGAAAATGGAGAGGGATGTCCCTGCCCTTGTAGGAACTGGCAGTGTGTTCCACCAACGAGGAACAACAGATGAGAAAAGTTTGGATTGGCCTGAACGTACCGGTGGTAGAGCTAGACGTCGTTCGTCTGAGGAGCACAACGGTCTGGAGGTACTTTGTAGGCAAGCGTTAGAGACTACTTTGTAGGCAAGCGTTAGAGCCTTGAATTTGATGCGGGCCGCCATAGGTAGCCAGTGTAGCTGGATGAGCAGCGGGGTAACATGTGCCCTTTTGGGTTGGTTGTAGACCAGGCGCGCCGCCGCGTTCTGGATCCTCTGCAGGGGTTTCACTGCGCAGGCTAGGAGACCCGTCAGGAGGGCGTTGCAGTAGTCAAGTCGTGAGATGACTATTGCCTGAACCAGAAGTTGGGTAGCATCTTGAGTCAAGTAAGTCCTGATTTTCCGTGTGTTGTAGAGTGCAAAACGGCATGACCGGGCGACTGAGGCAACATGATCTGAGAAGGTTAGTTGGTTGTCGAGAACAACTCCTAGGTTTCTTGCAGTCCTTGTAGGTGAAACAGACAGGGAGTCGAATTTGATGTTGATGTTGTGGTGTATGGTAGGTTTAGCTGGGAGGACCAGCAGTTTAGTCTTTGAGAGGTTCAGCTGGAGGTGGTGTGCCTTCATCCATGTAGCTATGTCTGAGGGGCAATCCGAGATCCGTGCTGAAACCAAGGGGTCATCAGGTGGAAAGGACAGATAGAGCTGTGTGTCGTCTGCATAGCAGTGGTATGAGAAGCCATGTGAACGGATAATCTGTCCCAAGGAGGTGGTGTAGATAGCAAAGAGAAGGGGGCCCAGCACTGAGCCCTGGGGGACCCCTGTGGTGAGATGGTGAGGTGCAGATAGATGACCAAGCCATGATATGTTAAACGAGCGTCCTGTGAGGTAGGATTCAAACCAGGAGAGAGCAGAACCGGAGATTCCCATGTTAGAGAGTATAGAGAGAACGATGCCGTGATTAACCGTGTCAAAGGAAGCTGATAAGTCAAGCAGAATGAGTACTGATGACCGAGCATTCACCCTGGCTTCTTTTAAGGCTTCTGTTACAGACAGCAGAGACGTTTCGAGAGTGGCCGCTTTTGAACCCAGACTGATTTGGATCCAGAAGGTTGTTCTGTGAAAGGAAGTCAGAGACCTGTTTGGAGACTGCTCGTTCAATGGCTTTGGATAGGAAAGGCAGGAGTGAGACAGGGCGGTAGTTCTCGACTTGAGCAGGAAATTATTGTAGCCTAGTATGGTATGGAGACTGCTTTGGCATCGACCGGAAAGCGCTTGCAGATGGTAGGCTGGTGAAAACTGCCCAAGGCATCACCGGTTCCTCACTCTGCATCCCAGTGACAACCAGCCAACTAAGACCCCCCCCCCCCCCTTTGTTTTACTGTTTATGCACTACAATGGTATTGTTACCACACTGCACATAGCTGTACTGTACATATCTGTCTATACTGAATATCCATATTTATTCTATTTTCTTATAATATATTCTGTTAATGCACTGCATCTATATTATTCTTACTACTACTCCTAATGTTAGTGCTACTACATTGCAGATATCTCTACGTGTTGGACATATTGTTCATACTACATAGCCATATTTATTCTGCACTTTAAAGGTTGCTAATACACTGCACATATTTATATTTAATTTATATTACTGTTAACCACCTTCTGTAAACCAACTGTATACTGTCTACACTGCTCTATATATCTTGTCCTGTCTATGCACTACCTGTCTATACTTTGTATATCACATTGCACTTTTCTGCTGTTTTGCACTTCTGGTTAGACGCAAACTGCATTTCGTTGTCTTTGTACTTTGTACTCTGCACAATGACAATAAAGTTGAATCTAATCTAATGAATGGACGCATGAGATCTTTATTATTCATTCATCTATTTGACCCATCCTATTAACCATTTAGGGGGCATAAAGATGTTTTCTGATGAAATATGAAACCAGAGAATGGTTGTGACTGGGGTGTCCCAGCAGTCTGATACATGTCTTAAACATGATCGATCGTTGTTGTGAACATTTCTGTGTGGCACTTGGATCACTAATGATGGCCACTAGAGGGGTGCATGCCCTCCTTAAGATGGCTCTTCCCTATATAAGGGGGGGAAGGGAGGGAATGATGAGTGCCACTGATTGTCAGCACCTGTGTGCTGCTGCTCCTCAGACCAAGCGTGCAACCAGCCAAAGGAGGTTGCTGGTTTTCTCCTTGCCTGGAGGGATGTTACTAGGCCTCTTTTGTTCTCTGTTTGTGGAGAGGTTGTGAACTGTTTTTAGAAGTTGTTTTATCTTGTAACCGATGTAAGCAGATGTAGACTTTGTCCGGTTGTTTGTATGTGAGTAATTTCAGCGTCTGCAGGTAATTGAAATTTAATCTGTTTAGTTTCTGCATGTTAACCTTTTAGAGGATATGTTACTGATGTTACTTTTGTCTGTTTGTAGAGACTACGGGGGATCTTTGGCCATTGCTTCTGGGAGGATGGCAGCGTAGAGGCTTTGTTGTGGCAATCGCTGTTCCTCTTGTGTTCTTTTGTTTTTTCTTTTGGTTATATGTGATTGTGTATACATATGCTTGAGTTTTTCTTTCTGCTAGCCAGCAGTGGTGGTAATTGCTGATAGATGGATCAGCTTGTGTGAGTTACATGAACTACTACTTTGTTTGTTTGTTTGTAACCCCCCCTGCTCTGTCTCAGAAAGTGGATGATTAGAAGCTGTGGTTGATTTAGCTAACTGTGGGGAAGGCTTACTAAATGTTGCATGTGCTCTCAAACGGTTCCCCATGAAATACATGTGAAATAAATTATATTTATGTTCTCAACTGTTATCTACTTCTTGGGTATCATTCCTAGAATTCTAGTAATTCCCATTTAACACTGGTCAGACTACATCTTTGAGGCTGAATTTGCCTAAAAGTGAAAAGCCCAGCCATGTGAAGGTCACGGAATGAGTCTGCATGCAGAGCAGGGTGAGTGGCCACTCTGTTCCCTGGTATTGATGTAGTAAAGGGCTCGGGTCATTTGCATGTGATTATACTGACGTCATCCCTTTCACTTGGCGCCTGTGGCCATGAAAGGCATATTTAAAATATTTAGGGGAACTGAGAACTGAGAAATATTATTCCTTGATAGAGTAAGTTAAGTGTGTGTGTGTGCGTGCGTGCGCGCATGTTTAGTTTGCTTCTTGTGACATTGTCATACTCATGGTGGTGTGTGTCTGTGTGCTTGTATGTCTGTGTCTAACAACACAAATAGTGTTCATAGTATTTCTGGGTATGTTCAAAAGTGGACATTATCTATTGAACTAATCAAACGTGTGTGTGTGTGTGTGTGTGTGTGTGTGTACGTGTACAGTACATCGACCCATCCGGTGAATTTCCTCCATGAGATCAGATTCTCATTTACACATTGTACAGTGTTGATAAGCCCATTATCATTAATCGACAGGATGCCTGGAAAGCCCAGAGTACCAGGGCATCCCCCTACCTTTCCCCCACTCGGATGAGCCCTGCACCCTAACACCCACCCACACACACACACACACATAGAGACAGTGCTCTCATTGAATATTACTTACAACACATAGGCATACACACACACTCCTTTGGACTGCTGATTTGCAAAGGAAAATAACAAGGCGGTCACACTGCAACTATTCACACATCATGGTCACACTGCAACTATTTTTATTCATGTGGCTGTCACTGTGTTTGCATATCTGTGTGTGTGTGTCTGTGAGCGAGAGAGAAAGAGTTTGACTGTGTATGTGTGTGTGTGGCTTATCACTTCTTTTTCACTTGAAAAAAAGGGTGTGAAGAAATGTGACCAAATGAAGGCCAGTAGATTCCTCTAACTTAACACGATTCTCTAACTTTTCCGTACACTTTCCGTCAGTGTCATTAAAATGCCCATTTTGAAGAGAATAACACCTTTGTGATGAAACACAGAAAGACTTGTGGGAGAGAAAAACAGAGGAAGTAAGAGAGGGAGACCGATAGACAGAAAGGGGGAACAAACCCTAACCCATAGTGTGGTGCACTGAACTCTATAACTCCCTGTGCAGCTGAAACTGAGCTTGAGACTGTTCACTTTCAGTGAAGAGAGAGTGTATGTAAATGTTTCACTGGTCATTTTGTTTATTATAGCTGCCTGTGTGTGTGTGTGTGTGTGAGAACAGCGTGTGTGTATGTGAGCAGTGGAGTTAAGTGGCACCCACTTAAAATGCATCACCATCTCAGTATACCTACTTAAAATAGGCAAGGATACATATTAACAAATAGAGTTTATCAACCTCTTAAGTTTATCCACATTTTAAAAGAGTTCATTCACCTATTGCAACTTTTAATATTCAAAAATCATTATATTAGCCACATTATTATCTACATTCACAATATGTACACTCATCAACACTCCCATTGGTATTGTTATAGACATTGGACAATAGCCTAACCTCCACCATCATCAAACATGTTCTGAATGTCTTTTTAAAAAATCCGATGGCGCAGTTCACACAGAATTCATATAGTTTGCACGTCTTATTTTACCACTACACCCCTGCCTATAAGCATATTTTCCCTGGAGGGAAACGGCCCCTGTGTGTGAGCGCCGAAACTCAGAATTTTCTTCCTGTTGATTTTTTTCTCTCTCTCAAGTGTGTAGGTGTACACGTCCAATAAAAGAGTGGTCCGCAGCGCCATGGACTATATTTGCAAGAGGCTTTTCCGCGAAAATACAAAAAAGTAAGTATTCTGAAAATATGACATTTTAATATTAAAACTTTGTAACTGTGGCTTTTACGTCTATGTTTTAATTGTCAGAGCTGTTATACCATTGATTATTCGGATTATTGGATATTCATTTAGCCTACAGATGAGTCGCAAGACTTTTCAGCAAGATTGTTCCATTAGGCCTAAGCGTCAACAGTTTTGGGTTAATTTATTGAAGGAAAATGATCAGCTAAATTATCCAAAAATGTTCTGATTCCGATTTACATTGCTTTCGTTGTTCTGTTTTTCTAGATTACACACAAACACCCGGGAGACTGAAATCGTTTTTTCCGACTCAAGTGCAATGCTTTCCTCGATGTCGCTTGTGTGGGTCGTGGCATTTTTCGCCGTCGGCTCATCGCTCACCTCCTTCCCCGAGCACAGTAAGAGCTCATTAATAACCATCTGTTCTATGCCCGATTGTCCTTCTTGGATATCTTGTGTCATCCTCCGCAGCCTCCTTTTTCATTAGCTCTCCAAGAAAATGTCGGCATGGTTTATTTCCTTCCTTACTGTTCGTCAGGATAACGGAATTTCGTGAAACTTAGTAGGCCTATAAGGGTGCGAGCCAAGGAAGTGTCCATCTCATAAAAAGTTGGCACACCCCGCGCATAGCCTAACAAGGCGATACAATCAAATAGCCTAAAGGCGCGAGTGGCGCTGTTGCGCAGTATATGGGCACGATAGGCCTAGACACACGCATACAATAGACAGAGATTTTTCATAGAAATTGATTCTTTTAATACATTTCAACATATTATTTATTGTAATAGTCAATATTTCATTTCAATTTCACAATACAAAGAAATAAACTAAAGGATTTACTCTGAGTGCCATTCTCAATTTCACAACGTAACTCATTTGAACCAGACCACCGTCTCAGATAGGCTATCCTCAGTGTCGAACTAATTTTGGTGCGACAAATTATGTTTCAGTTTTATCGGCACAATTTAGGCTACTTTCGATACACATGTTTGAACATTTGAAAATAGACAATTTGTTAAACATAATAGTTATCAAACATGCTTGATGTGATGAATTCAGTATGTTAACATGGTCAAAATATAAGTGGAGGATTTAAGTCAGATTACAGTCCTAATCAAGATTAATTTAAAACATCGAATGCATTAATGTTTCCAAAATTAATTAATTAGTTGAGAAAAGACTTTTCACTGAGAAGCCATTCTTGCCATAAAAGTTCTTTGATTTTTTTTGGTCACTGAATGGCAGTTGCTATAAGATAAGAATGTGCCATTTTTGAACTTTTTAATATTTTTATCTTGATGATTTAATTATCATTAAATGTGTGTGTGTTCATGCGTGTACTGTATATGTGTGTGTGTGTGTGTGTGTGTGTGTGTGTGCACTCAACAGGGCAGGTGGTAAACAGGGGAGCCACGGTCATCCTGACATGTAGTACCGACTTTAAGGGCCCCATAAGATGGACATACTCTCCCCCTGAGGAGGATGATTTTGAAGTGCACCAGGGCAGCCGGCTATCCCTCTCCAACTTTGATGAGCCTGGCAAATACTCCTGCTGGGGCGGAGACAGGCTCCTCGACAGTGTATATGTCTTCCTAGAAGACACTCCCGACAGTACAAGTGAGTATTTCTGGAGGACAAAGCATACATTTTGGTGTGTGTTTCTGGTTATCAAATATGTATTACATACATGTTGAAGAAAAGCATTGTTTTGATAAAAGCATGGGCATCCGTACTGCTTCATGTCTCACTCAATCTTATGCTCACTCTGTCTTCCTCTCTCTGTCACTCATCCTCTCTCTTCCTCTCTTTTTATCACTCTGCCCCCCCCCCACTCTGTGTTACTCTGTCACTTTCTGTTTCTCTCTCTGTCTCTAGCCCCAGAACTGAACTGTTTGGCTGAGACCTACGGTTGCTCCATCAAATGCTCTTGGGTTGATCCAAACTACACAGCTGTGCGGCTGAGGAATCAACGGTAGTATTCACACACACACAGGCACACAAATACACACACACGCACACACACATACACATGGTCACACACACACACACACGTACCCCACATACACACATACATGCACATGTTCTTCACACACACACACACACACACACGTACCCCACATACACACATACATGCACATGTTCTTCACACACACACACACACACACGAACACTAACACACATATATGATCAGACAAACAGATATTGCAAATTTTGACATTGCTTACACTTTTCCTTGGGCTCAACATGTTTTTATGTGTGTGTGTGTGTGTGTGTGTGTGTGTGTGTGTGTGTGTGTGTACAGAGACGATGGTAAGTGGGTATCTCAGTCCCCTGAGGGAACGTTCATTGTGTCCCACGTCACTGACTCTGAGGAGATGGTGCCACTGAAGGTCACCCTGGAAGCCATCAATGATCAGAAATACCTGCAGATCCACAAGACCTTCTACCTGCGCAACATCAGTGAGTATGTGTGTGTATATGTGTGTGTGTGTGTGTGTGTATGTGTGCCTTTGTACTTATGTGCTAATATGCATGTGTGTGATTATGTGCTTGTGTGTGTGTAGTCCATCCCTCCCCTCCTAAGGTCCTGTGGCGTAAAAAAGGTGATGTTTTAGAGGTGGATGTGAATCCTGCAGACACCTGGGCCAAACCCACCAGCTACTACCCCCTGGAGTACCAGATAGAGTACAAGAAGACGGATAACGGGGAGGTACTAATACACACACACGCACACACTCTCTCTCTCTCTCTCACTCACACTCACACTCACACACTCTCTCTCTCTCACACACACACATACACTCGCTCTATCTCACTCATTTACATACACTCTCTCTCTCTCTCTCACACACATACACACTCGCTCTATCTCACTCATTTACATACACTCTCTCTCTCTCTCTCTCACACACATACACACTCGCTCTATCTCACTCATTTACATACACTCTCTCTCTCTCTCTCACACACATACACACTCGCTCTATCTCACTCATTTACATACACTCTCTCTCTCTCTCTCACACACATACACACTCGCTCTATCTCACTCATTTACATACACTCTCTCTCTCGCTCGCTCGCTCGCTCTATGTCACTCATTTACACACACACACACACACACAGAAAGGCAGACCATATATAACACAGTGAAATCTTTCTCTTTCTCTTCAGACGGTGAAACAGCTGTGCTGTAAGGGAGAGACAGCGGTTAGTGCTACTTATTTACAATATACGCAAGTAATGTTGCTGCTGATATTACAATATTACGTTGTTTATTTTTATTGAGTCTTTGCTCATCTAAACCTCATCCTTCTCCTTTCCCTCACACACACCACACACACACAGGATTGCTGGCGTAAAGCGAAGTGCCAGGTCCACGTTCGGGTCAGCAAGTTCCGTGTCCGTTCCCGGGACCCTCTGGTTCACCGTGACTGGGAAAGTGGAGAGTGGACATCTTGGGAAAATGTAACTTACTGACGCTAGTCTCCCTGTCTTTTCTCTCTCTCTCTCTCTCTGTCTGTCTCTGTCTTCTCTCCATTTCTCTCTCTCTCTCTGGGGTTTCCCCTTCAGGCTCTAGCAAAGTCGCCACAATATTCCGTACAGTCTGCCGCCTCTGGTTTGGCGCGGTATTGCACGGTATTGCACTTACGATCGGATGATTTAGCAATACGATGTCCTATGGCAGGGAGCACTGTACGGAACACTGTTGCTAGCTTCTACTCATTCACACTGATGTGTGTATTTATTTTATTTTATTTTATTTTATTTATTTATTTATTTATTTATTGATTGATTGATTGATTGATTGATTGTCACACAGTGACATCTGTGCTGAATGTACAGTATATTTATGTGTTTATGTGTTTGTGGATACATTTTCCACAATTGGTCCTGTGTTTGTGTTTCACTCTATTCTATTAAAATCTTCATTCATATATCTGTTTCACTATTGTTTGTCTGTTTATCTGTCTGTTTATTATTATGTTTACATGTGCATGTCTGTGTGCACATGTGGGAATGAGAATTATATATCCCTTTCTAGAGAGAGAGAGAGCATCATGATTAGTTGTCATATGAAGGTAATTTAAGCAAGTATAGCTGGTCTCAGACACCCCCATCCCGTTTGGGTTTAGTTTCAGGGATTTCTATGCAATATGCCTGGAAATGGGTCTGACCAGTGCAATTCCTAGTGGCCATACATCAGTGGTGGCAATTTCTTCATAGTCATCAGCCCAAAAGAGCCTCTATTCAATATTTCCAACAGCTTCACATTCTGTTACCAATGACAAAGGTTGAGTCTGGCACTTAGGGTCCTCTATTATCAGCAAAACCAAATGCAACTATGAGCAGTGGGATTCCACACCTTTAACCCCACTCTATTCTGAACTTGCCCGTGAAGCCATTTATCTCAAAAGAGCACAGGATCGAGCTTCTTACTTGACAGGCCACAGTGCCGGCCATTTTGTCTTCGGATAACTTGTGTTTACTGTGGTAATCCTCTATATTCCTCTGGAGAAACTGAGCTGATGTGGGAGAATCACAGCTTTTGCAAGTTTCTTAGGAATATATTTTGTATGTTATGGCCAGTGACTGAAAACAGAATGATTTTTGTTCCCGTTCAAGTGTCCAAAGGCCTATCTCCACTAAATGGTAACCTGTTAGAACGTTATAGAAGATTATGTTAACAGTCATTTTGGTTACATATTTGGAAAAGGTGGTTATAGTGTGGATATGAAAATCCACTCCATCAACTCAATAGGCTTGGCCTTTTATACAGGGGAGACACTGATTCATAAAAATCTGACTATATTCATCCTATAAGGGGTCTGGGGAACACTGTGTGTGCAGGTGACTTTCCAAGTGTAACGGATACCAGCTATAGCTTAGCTGTGCTTGTGGAACGTTGGTAAACTTCACTCCCCGACACCTCAAGAGTGCTGCTGGCATGCGAGCCAGTAGCCTGGGCTATTGGCTCAACGGTCAGCACGCTCGCCTCCTGATCCGAGGTGCTGCTGTTCGCGGGTTCGAGTCCGGGCGTGTGCAGGGCTGAATCGCGCAGGTTCAACACAATGCAGGTTACACAAGCCTATGGACCTTTGACATGTTAAAGCTGTTGAACATCAGTAAGAAAGCCGTGAAATTCCCATGTAAGTCTATGTGACAGGCATGGACATGGTCTCAAAGGGGAAAAGGCATGGCGTCAGTTGAAATATGTCGGTGTCATTTGGTTGCTCGATCCAGTGTTCTTTAGATCAACACCCCAAACCAACAAAGGCTCATGTTCATGACACAGGTCACAGATCATAGATCAGGTTGCGTGAGATGAAAAGCACTCAACACTATTCTTACTTTTGCCATTTGTTTGGGATGGGATGAATACAATTGTTTTGTTTTAAAGTATATATTTTTTGGCTTTTATGCCTTTAATGCGACAGGATAGTAGAGAGTGACAGGAAGTGAGTGGGAGAAAGAGCCGGGGTGGGATCCAGAAAGGACCACAAGGCGGGAATCGAACCCGGGTCGCCGGCGTGCGGTGCAGGTGCCCAAACCAGTTGTGCCACGGGCGGGGCCAGGATGAATACAAATTTGATGCAACACATTTTTTTTCTAAATAGAGCCGTCAACAATTTATTGTCTTAATGCCTGACATATTCCAAACATATGACTCATGTCTATTTTAGGTGATTATGTTAGTTGTTACTATTGATAATACTAAAAAGATATCTAAAGTAATCTGACACCAAATATTTTCTCTCAGTGAACATGGTTTTGGTAGAACAGAACATATTCTTATGGTATAACATATTACTATTACAACTACGTATCACACTAGGTAAGCTTCAACAGCTATTGAAACCAACAGTCAGTTCTCGTTTTAGAACGATTCTAAGGGCCCAGCACTGACAGGGGACACAGAATTATTGTCTGTCATAGGGCCCACATTTTCTAGCAGCGCCCCTGAACACACACAAACACACACACACACACTCTCTCTCTCTCACACACACACACACACACTCTCTCTCTCTCTCACAAACACACACACACACTATCTCTCTCTCTCTCTCTCACACACACACACACACTCTCTCTCTCTCTCTCACACACACACACACACACACACATGCCCATTACCCAAACAGCAGTTACAGTCCTCTTATGTTTCTACTCAGGTTATGAAGAAGAAAAGAAGGAAAAGAAAGAATGGAGAGAATAAGAAAAACAATAGAAAGCAGGACAGAAAGAATGGAGAGAATAAGAAAAACAATAGAAAGCAGGACAGAAAGAATGGAGAAAAAAGGAAGGCGGGAAAGGGAGAAAACCCTGGTCTTCCCACATCTTTGTGATTCGACACACCATCTGTCTGAGCCGACTGCTTTACACACCATCTGTCTGAGCCGACTGCTTTACACACCATCTGTCTGAGCCGACTGCTTTACTCTGGACCTGCTACCGGCCTAGATCATCCTTAATAACTACCTGCTCAACCGTTTGGTAGAGCACACTTTAAAGCTGTGCATGTTCGATGTGTGTCTGTGATATTCTGATATTCATAATAATGTATTACATTCATTATACTCCATGGCATGGATATTTGAGTCAATTCATCATTTTGTAACTGACAAGAACAGGATATGATGGGGCGGTGATGGCGACGGTGACTTCCACCATTGTGAGTTGCTCTGAGGATAATGGCCTTTGTAATATAATTGACAATTGCTTAGAAAACAAGCGTCTGCTAAATGAATAATAATAATGCAATATTAATAATAATAAAAAGAAAAACACTTATAACAATATCGAAAGGACATTCAGTAATAATTTCACATTGCATCAATAACACCTCTAAATCACTCCTAATTTTAGAGTTCACGTAAATGAGGAAGTTTAGTCATTGGTCTAGACTAGAGTCATAACAAAGAAATTTGTGGTTATTGACCTGGGCTCAGAATACCCCAGTGGTTTCTGCATTTGGTGGCCAACATTTAGTCACGAAGAAGCTTGCGATCTGAATGACTTGTCAGAATTATTGTCAGCACCTTCAGATACAAGATGCATCAAAAGGAGCGGGTGAACGTTCCCTACAGGGGAAGCAATATGTACAGTGCACATTATAGGAATGTGAGGTCTGACATATCAATAGCCAAGGTCAAGGCTGTGTCACACACATCGAATATACAAACCCAAAACAGAGGCAGCAGGTGGAAGTTTTATCCTTTATTCACCATCAGTGACACATTAAGTTTCTGTGACATCAGAACATCTGGGGAGGCGAGTCTGCCCAAGGGACACACACACCCCAATATCTCTTCTCCTACGACGCTAACCGCTAACAACGCTATGCAAGGCTAACTGTTCGGCTCTCCATGGGGGTGAGTCTGCGCTTAAGAACAGAGAGAGAGAGAGAGAGAGAGAGAGAGAGAGAGAGAGAGAGAGAGAGAGAGAGAGAGAGAGAGAGAGAGAGATACATTTGGTAATTGCATTGGAAGGATAAATTCATTCCCAATTCCCTGGAGTTGTCCAGTTTTGATAGTTTGTCTGTTTTTGTCATTAGATTAACATTTACAGTCTCATGATTAAGATTACAATTGACACTGAAGGTAAAAAAAAAGCAAAACAAAGCAAAGCAAAGCAAAGCAAACAAACAAAAAAGAACTCCGGTCAAACCAATTAGAATTCAGAACATATCTATACATTGCAAAAGAGGACGAATGAAAACAAAACAAAAAAAATACACCAACAGAGAAAACATGTCATGTCACCCCAGCAGTGTCCTCAGAAGCTCTGATTACATTTTCAGAATCGCTCTTCTCTCCTCACACACTCAACCCCCCATTTTCTCCTCTCACAACAAACACACATTTACAGAGAGCAGTAGGGACCCTCAGCACCCTGAAAGTTCCCACATAGTGCCTTACATCTCAGGAATTAGACAGTGTGTGAGTGTGTGTGTGTGTGTGTGTGTGTGTGTGTGTGTGTGTGTGTGGGGTGATGGTATGAGGGGTGCATTGTTGATCAAATGGCTTCAGCAAAGGAACATGTGACCTTCCAAATGAGCAAGAATGCAAGCATGCATGCGCATGTTTAGTGCATTATGGGAAGAGGTTAGGCAGGAAGGGGGCGGAGGGGAGTGGAGTGGCAGCATCCCCTCCAGCTGTCAGTCAGGAGGAAGTTAACCAATCATATGTGAGGACAGTGGTCTAGGAGAGTGATGGGCAGTGCAGTAGGAGTGCCGTCTTTGGGACTAATCACCTTTTCATCCTTGAAAGCCTTCAAGCAGACACACGCCAGCTAGCTGCCTTTCTATACACACACACACACACAGCAAGATGACAGAGCTGGTACAGTACTGTCCATTGCAGCGATAAGACGCCTCAAAGCAGATACAAAACAAAACAAAAAATAACGATAAAAATAAAGACAGTACTGATCTTCAAACGCACTCACTGTCTTCCTCAGACACACAGACATGGACACACACACACACAGAGTCAGACACGCACTCATGCTGCAGTTTGCTCCTGTGCTCCATTCTCCTCCACATCCATTGCATCTCCGTCTCCGTTCTCCTTCGCCTTCACCGGAGCGGATTCCCTCTGTTCAAACACACAAACAGCAGCTTTACAACTCAGCACATAGCTGACCTTTGGGGAATACTGGCATTAGGCAACAGTTGCCTGACTGAAAACAGTTCAGCTTTGAAAGATTCTTTAAGTAGACTGCAGGCCAGGACCAATGCTGAACCCTGGATTATTTTAACGTAACTCATTTAGCGTGATAAAACACTACTGAATCATATGTTTGACATACTGAAAGGCCTATAGATATATAGATGTTTTGGTGAAGAGAAACCGTATCATTTGAGACCATAAGACATATGAAAGTACATTAAGTAACAGATAACGGCAGCAGAGGTGTCCTGTTATATGGAATTAATGTCCAAGTCCATTAATTCTGTATAACGGGACATCTCGAAGGCCGTTATCCTGCTTATCACCCAGTTGCTCCTATAGGCAATCATGCCTTTATAGCACACAAAGGAAACAAGCGGTTCCGTTTAAAAAGAAGCCGACTTCTTTAGTTTGTTGTACAACTTTCTTTGGCCCTAACAGTGATAGCGGTGGACAGTTAGCTTGTTTACAGTTGATTCCATTGTTGAGAAGCCTGCTTCCAGGCTCAACCGTCGTCCTACTATGGTTGTTATATTCATAAGCATTGATATGGAACGGTGATTAAACTTTTTTTTTTTTACCAAATCTACTACATAGGTGTCCCGTTATTTGGAATTAATAGCCACCCAACCGGCCAATCAGGAAAGAGTATTTCTTCTCTCCGGGTGAACATGAGTTAAAGCTGCAGTATAGAGTTTCGGTATGACAGCCTATTTATGACTTAAATATAAAGTAATAAAATTACTTTATATTTATGTAATATTTAGTAATAATTCTTATTTAGGCAACTGAAGAACAGATTAGAAGATATTGGTATCAGAAATCATAAAATATTACTGATTCACGCCCCCCAGGTATTGATTCGAATGGCATTATACATGTGGAAAGGTCTGAAAATGTTTTCTGCAGGTAACATACAATACTACTACCATAGATCAAGCTGCTTCATGCAATAGCATGACTTATGCTTATAGTTCTATTCCAACGTTGATTTCTACCCAACGTATAGTAAACAAATTTAAAACTAGAAACCTAACTAATATTCTTTCCATACCTCAGCATATTCCTCAAAAACCAGAGGCATTTTCAGCTAACATGGGCTTACTAGGTGCACTTACTACCAAAACCTTTGCAATCAATGATTTTATCAGTGAAAAAAAATTGGATTTTCTGTTTCTTGTTGAAACCTGGCTGACTTCAGACAGCGAAGCTGTTCTTGTTGAAACCTGTCCCCCAAATTATAATTTCTTCCACTCAATTAGACAGGGCAAACGAGGGGGTGGAATTGCCTCCATTCTCTCAAACAAATATAGCTGCACTAGAGTCAACTTTGGCGAATTCACTTCCTTGGAGTATATTGCCCTCACTCTGAAAGCTGACCCAGCTGTACTTCTATTGACCTTATACCGCCCTCCTAAACTATGGACTGGCTTTCTCGACCAGTTTTCTGAACTTATGTCGCTCATCATCACTAGCTATGATCGGATAATTGTACAGTATATGCTTCCGTTGGGAAACATCATAAGTCAGCATAATGTTAACTTCCACAGCTACGCAGATGATACCCAATTGTATATTTCTGTGGAGCCAACTAACCCAGATGGCCTTTGCTCCCTCACTGCATGCCTAACCTCCATTAATCAGTGGATGAGCAAAAATATTTTGAAACTAAATGATGACAAAACAGAGCTACTTTTGGTTGGACCAAAACCAAAGCGAGACATTGTTCTTAGTAATCTGGGGAACTTGGCGCACCAGGTCAAACCAAAAGTAACAAGCCTAGGTGTCATCTTAGATGCAGAGTTAAGTTTTAAGCCTCATATCAGTAAAGTTACTCAGACAGCCTATTTCCACCTGAGAAACATTGCCAAAGTGCGGCCCTTTTTAACTCAACAAGATGCAGAAAAACTATTCACGCCTTTATCACTAGCAGGTTAGACTACTGCAAAGCACTTTTCACTGGTCTTCCCAAAAAACATCTAAAGAAATTGGCAGTCATACAGAACTCTGCGGCTAGACTTTTAACTAAGACTAAGAAGAGAGAACACATCACCCCTGTGTTGGCTGAACTGCACTTGTTTCCTATAGAATTGATTTTAAGGTTATGTTAATTACTTACAAAGCTCTAAATGGCATAGCACCTTCATATATCTGAGCTTTTAATATCTTATCAACCACAAAGGAAACTTAGATCATCCAATTCTAATCTTTTAATTGTACCCAAAGTGCTCCACAAGCAAAGTGGAGAAGCTGCTTTTATCCATTATGCCCCAAAACTATGGAACACCCTGCCTCTGTACATCAAGCAGGCGAGTTCAGTAAATATTTTTAAAAAAGATCTGAAAACATACCTGTAGAGGAAAGCCTTTAGTTAACTCATCTTATCCTGTAGACTACTTTTTCAGATTATTCTACATCTGTTGCCATTGGAGGGCGCAGCCAGCCAGAAGTGTTACTGAATGTTACTGAAAACGAATGAGTGAATAGTGGCAAGAGGCAAGCCGACAAGGGCCCGACGGTAATTGTAAAGCAATTTACAAAAAAAAAAAAATCACTGAACAAAAATGCTGATGAAAATTTAACTAAAAATGTGGAGAATGCATATTGGCACAGGCTGGCAGCAGAACAGTTGCTTGGCTGGCCACCTCCGAGAGAGCGAGAGAAAAAAAGATGCACATTTAAAAGGGTCTAAATTCCAGCGCGGGTATTGCGAATAAATTATTACTTAGTATTGATCATAATAATAAAAGTCCCGCAAATCTAGCCATCATAATGCGAGAAATTCCTACACATTTTACAGCGCTGTCTGACGTTAATATAATAATGGAGCGGCCTGATTGCGGGACTATTGACGGACCAACTCTGACTTCAATTGAACCCCATGCAGAGACACACACACACACGCGCGCGCATGACCACTTTGGGGGTGCCTCTCTCTCGTTGCTCGCTCTGTCAGCAGGATTTGTCACCGCTGAAGTCAAATTATAGCCTATAGGTGCTTCTACATCAACCGCTATCGACAGGAAAGGAAAACAAACGTTTAGTGATCAGGAACCGTCAGGAATTTTGCAAACACAGAAGCATGACCGCCTATAACGCGAGAGAACATGGATGACTTCTCCATTTGACGTTTTAATCGATTGCGGACGTGGACAGCTACAGACACGGAGCGCACAGTAGGCCTACTTTCACTTTCTGTGCATAGGCTATTCATTATGTGAAAGATAATTAGTAGCAAAACAGCGATCAAATATTACATAGCAGTGAGTTTTGTTTTCAAATGTTTTCATGCATGTCTAGATAACGGGTGAGGAATGTTTAGGAGACTCGTAAATCCTCAAATTTAGGCTGCGCAAAGCACAGCACCTTTATTTGGCCATGGCTTGTATTCGAGTCAGCTATATAGTCCTTTATTTCTTGCGTTTTATTGTGAGACATAGGCCTACTTTTCGTTTGGAGCGGCATGGGTAGGCCATCAAAAGCAGATGTTCAATTTGAGATTTAATTTACGTTTGGACTGTTTGATTATATTGCTAAATATCGGGACTGATGACCACTGAAATCTGTGGGGTATTTAATGGCTCACTATTAAGTTTCATGTAGTGCCAGGATTTCGATTGCCATCCACTTAATGCGAGATAACGTATCCGCGCTTTCATTCATTCATAGAACGTGTGCTGTGCTGCAAGGGAAACCTTATTCCGTATAGCCAAAGAGGTCTAAGATGTAGTTATTTTTTTGAATTATGCATGATTTACTTTTTTATAAAATTCATAGGCTGATGCCTGGTAGCAACAATTGTGTTTAAATGTAGGTTATTGCTTCAGCCTCTAGCTCAGAAGGGGGCGACATGCGACTGGTAGCTTGAGAGCAATGAGAGCAACGTGTTGGAGACTCATGGTGTAGGACAATTACTTTTCATTGCCAACAATACCAACCAACAATATAAAATATTAAGAAGAGCTGAGTTAAATTGACACAAAATTATACTGGCTTTTATTTGTCCAAATCTGAGGCCCGGCTATAAATAGAATCCCGGCCATAATTTGACGATTTAGGTATGCACGTGTGTTTCAGGCATAGTGTAAGCACTAATCTCTGACTGAAAGTGCACAGGTCTTGTGCATTTGAGAGCGCTCTCTCGCGGCTGTAGACATAATGTTTCACGTAGGGTTCATGTCAGTTAATATAAATTAACATTTAAAAACATGTTCAATTATATATTTTTTTCATATATAAGTCGCACCTGACTATAAGTCGCAGGACCAGCCAAACTATGAAAAAAAGTGTGACTTATAGTCCGGAAAATACGGTAATAGTATTTCTGATATGTTGCTGATTGGATCATAAACGGCCACAGCATCAAAGGGGAATGAATGACTGACTCTTCTCTAATAACTGTGTTACATGTTATTTTCTATATTTCTGATATGTTGCTGATTGGATCATAAACGGCCACAGCAATGAAGAAAAGTGACTATTATTGTGTTACATGCTCCAAATGTAAAGCACTTTGAGCTGCATTCTGTGTATGAAAGGTGCTATACAAATAAAGCTTATTAGTATTATTATTATTATTATTATTATTATTATAATATAAAAAAAAAAAGTTAATCCGTATTCCTCTTATCTGCTCAAAAGGCTTCTATCGCATGACAGTAGACAATCAGCATGTAAGTACATCAGTCTTGGTTTCGCTACGTGCAGGGAAAAGACCCTACCCTGAAGCTAGGAGCTAGGAGCTAAAATAGTTATAGAAAATGCAGTTAGAGGAACTGCCTACGTCAATGACCTATGCTTAGCTATGCTAAAAGTGGGTGCTTCAGACCGAGTTACTGCACACACAGAGACGAGAAGGTTATGTATGATCTTATCTAACTCTGAAGGAAGCAGAAAGCTAATTTCCCAAAATTATGGCATATTGCTTTAAAAAATTCTAGGAACTGCAAAAAGCCCCTCCAGTGTGATGTCATGCAAAAAACGTATTGACATCAAGACTTGCACCTGACCTCATCGCTCACCTTGGCGTCCCTCTCTGCGAACTTCTGGAACATCCCAGCATACAGGCGCTTGTCTTTCTCGTGCTGCTCCTTCATGTGCTTCTGGCACACCTGCACCTGGGCCTTGGCCGCCCGGTTGGCGGGGTAGAGCTGAGTGACGCGTGTGAAGTCGTCCCGGGCGCGCTCAAATTCCTTCAAGCCAAACAGCGCCTCCCCGTGGCGGAAGAGGGCCTTCTCATTGTTCGCATCCAACTCCAGAGCCTGAGGAGGGAACAGCAGGTTCAACATTAATACCTTTTAAACAAAGATTGATTCGATTTGACTCAACTCCATTGGGAGGATAGTCAGGGGTAAAAAAGATCTGCCCAGGGGGTGGGTCAGGGGTAAAAATTACATGGAGACTACCCCTGACCCACCCCCTGGGCAGATCTTTTTGAGTTAGCACCCTTGAAGGGCAGTGTATTTAAAACCCCACTTCTCCTTCTCAGACCACAGTAGAGGAAACATTGGGTCAGTTTGCGTTGGACTAAAATACCACCTCAGCAGGGTGCCTCACTTGAGAACAAGGTATCAAGAATCATTCAACACTCTCATTCCTACTACGACGGCCCTGTAATGGCTGTTTCCGAAGGCAGCATTGATGAATTATTGTATTTGAAAATACAACTGAGCGTCAACACATTAACAAGCACCCAACCTTACTCTTCCTTCGCCTCTCACTGTATGGAGGATGGCGTCATCTTACACTGCCTCAAATGTCTTACACTCCTGCAAAGTGCCTTGAAGTGTAACAGTAAGCACAGGAGTTGGTCAGTGATCGTACCACATGTCGGAGAGTGAGTGCGTGTGTGTGTCTAATGCCAGGGGTAACTGTGTGTGCCTGTGTGTTCTCCAGGGCGAGTGTATACTCAGACCAGCAGTTCTCCAGTTCTTCAGAGTGTATGTAAGGGAATGTATCTGTGTGTGTGTGTGTGTGTGTGTGTGTGTGTGTACCTTGTCACAGCTCTCCAGGGCCTGGCTGTGCTCGTGCAGCTTCAGGTAGCACATGGCCAGGTTGAGGTGAGCAGCCAACAGCAACGTTTTGGCCTTCTGTTCATCATCCCCCTTCAGAGTGTTTTCATGCTCCAGCCAGGAGATGATACGCTTGTACTGCACAGAGGCCTGTTTGTACTTGCCATCCTACACACACACACACACGCACACGCACACGCACACAAGGCAAAACATTAGACTAATTGTCGCACATGAACAGATTATGTTTATCAAGGTCAGCGTGCAGACAGAACATTTATTCATCTACTGAAAGGTTTCAATCAAGGATCAGAAAGGACAGATGTAAAGCACTTTCACAACACACCAGATAAAACCATTTCCAACATGGCTAATAAGTTTCAGTCTACACTAGGGCTGTAACGATGTGTGTGTGTGAAATGATTTCAATAATTTGGAATAGGATTAGAACATTTGAAAACATTTGAAAACCTGTATAAACTGGACTGATTTGAACACTGAATATGCATACATATAAATTGTATTACAAATTGTAATATACAACATTATATTACAATTGATATAATGTAATATTTTGTATTATACAACATTATATTACAAAATTGTATTACAAATTGTAATATACAACATTATATGCTATTAATATATAATATTAATGATATTTATATATAAAGTACTGATATAAAATGCGAAAATACTGATTTTATGATATTCATGACAGCACATTATAGCCTAAGTACTATTTCTATTACAGCTCTACTCCTTTCTGTCTCCTGCTGCTTCATCTTTTTTTAGCTCTAGTTGAAGCCAGGAAATATTGTAAAGAAAGTAGCTTAGTTGGCTATCTTATGATAGTGTACTGGTTGGACTGTTCAGTTTCCCCATGTGTGTTTAAGTTTCGAGGTAATACTTTTTCTTCTTGGGACAGGCCCTTTTGAGTCTTGGAAAACATCGGTATTGAGATGATCAGTCAACTTGAATGCAAGAGTTTTAAACAAATCTGCACAGCATGCTAATTATGTGAACCGGAAGCACTGCGGGAAACTATTACACAACTCCACTCATGCTGGACTGTTTGGTCTAACTGGCAGTTTGCATTGCTGGCACTGTAGGATGCAGTGTAGAGTTGGATCAATGAATAGTGAGGTCATTGATTTAGCAAAACATAAATGTTCCTCCATTACTTCATTTTTTACTCTCCTGCTCCACTACTGGTTTCCACTGACAAACACACACACACACACACACACACACACACACACACACACACACGATTCGCTGACTGAGACACACAAACACACCCACATATATTCCCGATTTCGTTTTCCTTTCTAAAGCAGAAGTATAGTGAAGCAATGAAGCGTCAAAAATAAGTGTGGTCTTGAACAAAACTCAGTGGGAGTTACTGCCATCTACACATGGTGAAGCCTGAGACCCTGTTTACATGTAGGGAGAACGCATATATTTGCATGCGGTTTGGCCTTTCATTTTAGACGAAAACTGAGGTTTTATCACTGAAAACCATTATTTCTGAAAACTCCGGCCAGTGGAGATTTGGGAAAACTCCATGATTGCATGTAAACAGGGGTAAACAGCGTTTTTCCGTTGTTAGGTGATGTTCCCTCGTTTGTTTGAAATCTCTGATTGGCCACCTGTCTGGTCAACATGTTCGACACCCTTCCCAAGCTGTTAGCGTCGGTGTGAACGGAATTATTTTTAAAAGAAAGGATGAGAAAATATCAGTTTCTCAGAATACCCTGCTACGTATAAACGTGGCCTGAATATACTCACTCATTTAATGAAAAAAATAAACTGACATCCCTTGGCTGGGTCAAGCTTGGGAAAATGTCAATATGCGTGTGTTGCATGTATGTGTGTTTTAGCCTCACCTTAAAGTACTGTGTGCCCTTGTCCTTTACAATGGTGCTTTGTTCCAGCTTCTCATCCGTGTTCATCTCCCATGATTCCTTAGCCTGTGCAATGAGAAAAAGTCATGGGGGGGGCAATCAGGCAACTCCTTCACACCATGACGTGGAATGTTAACATCTATGTGTGTGTGTTAGTGCCTGTGCTTTGTACCTTTTCAAACTTAGTTAGCTTGATTTTATACTGCAGTGTTGCTTCCCCTGGAATGTTGAATTTGGCATTCCCGGTGCTTCCAAAGCCATACCTGAACACACAGGCCATACATTACATCATCTGAGCATACACAATCCATAGAGCACATTACATTCAAACACACATAGTCTTCAGACACTCTTTCAACTGATTGTGACCCAGAGACCACCATTTTGACTTTTGAAGAGAGGAGCGTGAGAGACCACTGCTGAGAGGACCATTGCGGACTCAGACATGTAGTTTAATGGTGGGAATCACTATATCACTGAATGCATGGCAAGGGACCACCTGCAATGTCTTCATGGATCACTGATTGAAAACCCCTGTATCTATCTATCTAGATATCAAGAGTCTGAGTGTGTGTGGGTGTGTACATATTTGAGCATACAATTGAGCGCACTGCATTAGGAGCCAAATTCCATGTGTATACTAACTCACATGGTCAAATAATTCGGATTCCGAACCAATTCTGCTCAGAACCAAAAGAATGATCCCAGGTTGATCACAGGTGCGGATTCATTGTTTTGGAGTGTCCATGCATGTTCCCCAATAGCCGTGAGAACTGCCACAGCGGCAACAACATGGTGCAAGAGAAAACGCCATGTTTTACGCCATCTTCTGGCCTTAAGAAGTAATGTTTTCAGAGTAGATGTATGCGTACCAAAAAATTCAATTCATATCATAATATTAAATGAGTAAATAATACTGCAGTCCAGCAGAACTGCTGGATCTCAATTATATTGTGTAAAAATATTAGAATACTACACTTAATTTGGTAAATTTTCTCTCCCAACTCTAATGCTCACTTGCACATGTTCATCAGCCTGTGGTGTGTATTGCTGGTGTATTCACTTTGCTATAGGTGTAGCACACGTCAGCCTTACAGGTAGGCTACACCAGGCGCGTAACTGAAGCGCTATGTTCGCGGAGCGTAAAATAGTTTTAGAAGACTGGTCTAATTTTTTGGAGCATATGTGCCATTACCACATCTGGTGTAGCCAGTTCCATTGATCACAATGGAAGCTAATTGTTGCAGCAGACTTTCCGCCGACGGAAGGCTTCAGTTATGTGCTTGGTTTAGCCTCCCTGTTAGTGTCTGTAACACATGTTCACCTTAGCATGCATAACATGTCGGCATTAGGGTTGCAAAATTCCGGGAATTTTCAAAGTTGGAAACTTTCCATGGGAATTAATGGGAATATATGGGAATTAACAGGAATTAATGGGAATAAACTGGGAATTTTTAATATGGCAAGTTAGTCTACAACAGGGAACTTAAATGTAGTGGACAAAACCCCATCTTGCAGTCTAATATTAGTTAAAACAACCTGATTTAATACAATTTCAGTCAAATTTCTACCCTGCACATGTGTCAATCACATGCACACAGCAATCGGCATAGGCTGCTAGACATAAAGGAAACCTATGGTGCGTTCATATGCATAGGGAAAAAATGTTCCAACCAATCGGATTTTGTTGTTGAGTGGTGTGGTGTGGTGTGGTGTGGTGTGGTGTGGTGTGGTGTGGTGTGGTGTGGTGTATCTTGGGCAGTTCAGTGTTGCTAGTTTAGCACGCTAGTAAACCATAGGCAGAGAATGGCTTTGTATGCTAAGCTAAGCGAAAATACCAACATACAAATCATATTGCTTATTACAAAACAAAATGTTAATGTTTGTATACGAAACAGTTTGTATGAATTACCCAAAATTCCCAGTTAATTCCCGTAAATTCCCATTAATTCCCATAATTTCCTTTAATTCCATGAAAGTTTCCAATTTGGAATATTTCCAAAATTCCCCAACTTAACTTCCCATGGTAAGTTTCCGGAAAGTTTCCGGGAAATTTACCGGAAATTTTCCGCCCCTTTGCAACCCTAGTCGGCATTAGTGCTGGTTCTGTGTGTCTCTAACAAATGTCAGCATCATTGGCCCCTGTTTTCCACCCGGCGCAAGGTTTATTTTCGTATTTTGCACGTCTCATTTTTAAACAATGCGCCAGGAGGTGTGGCAATGAACAACCTAGGGAGTGGTCTGGCACGTTGTCTAAAAATCGCTATCGTACACTACCTAAAAGGCATTACGCCACTGACCAAGAGAAACCTGGTCAGAAGTCCATGGCGAGTTGTTCATATGTTATTTTAAGAGCGCATTATCAACAGTGATATGGGTGGGTGCACAACGCACCATCCTTCTATCATCCATGAACGTGCACCAGCGCACATCCATGCAAAACATAATTAGAATAAAGATATTACGAAATACATCTCACAGTGAGTAGTTATTCACCATCATTTGCAAATTGGTAATGACGGAGAGGCCAATATGAAGCAAAGCTGAAGACGCACGGTCACGAGATGTAAGCAGCAAGCAAAGCCATTCAAACTTTATTGGGGTAAGTGTTGCTTTTTCCAAGGTAACCCATTGTCAGTCAATAGTGAAAGTAATTAACTGTGCATTTACTGTTTTGACGTTGACTGACACCATGGTGAAGTTAGTTTCACTTTGTCAATGAGTTCAAATAATAGACGAGTGGAAATGCGTGAAGGCTATACTATGCTAGGTTTTAGTAAAGCATGGTTTAGTGGAATAACTGTTCCATACGATCTCGCAAGCAGAATCCTTTAAATGCGCCGCTGACTGTCAAAATACTGATGCATTAAATAAAGTTGTGCGTCGCTCAGTTAAAGGGAATGACGGATGTCATTCTCATTGGTTTAAATGATGTTACGCCCAAAACACACCCATGATCGATTAAAAAACCTAGGAACGCCTTGTTGCACCATCCACCCGACGTTTGATAACGAAAACACTCCCAATGTTTACTGGACATCCTACTAAATTTAAATAAGCTTTTGACTGGTGACCATTCGCTTTAGACGATAGGGCCCATTGTATGTTCTGTGTGTGCAACATGTCACCATTAGGTGTGTGTGTTCAGTGTGTACTTTGGTTTGATGGTGAAGAGTGTGAAGAAGTCTGCTTTGCTACAGCTGTAACATCAGTACATGTTGTGTGTGTGTGTGTGTGTGTGTGTGTGTGTGTGCGTAACACGTCAGCATTAGTAGGTGTTCTGTTGTGTCTATAATACATGTCAGTATTAGTGTGTGATCAGTGCATGTAACACACATGGGTGTTAGTCTATGTTAACTGCGTACTTTGGTTTGACGGTGAGGAGGGCCTCCTCTCCCTGCTCCATGTTCTGCAGGGCCTTCTCCACAGCTGGTGGCAGGTCTAAGCCATCTCCGTCACCCAGATCAAACTTCAGCTCCCGCTCATCAAACACGCGGTCCTCAAACTTACCCTCAATACTCACTGAGAGAGGGAGAGATGGAGAGAGAGGTAGAGAGGGGGAGTGGTGGAGCAGGAGAGGGGAGAGGAGGAGAAAGAGAGGGAGGGAGGGAGGGAGAAAGACAGAGAGAAGGGTAGAAAACCAGTGAGGAGTAGAGGATCAAGAGAGAGAGAGAGGGGGAGGGAAGGAGGGATAGACCAAAAAAACAGAATGATAGAGGGGGGAGAGAGGAGAGATTGGTGGAATAGAAAAGATGGTTACTTCAGCTTCTGCGTGGATGAACATGTATAATGCCTGTTAAGACCCTTTCAGTTTGGGTTTGCTGTAGCTATGGCTTGATCTGTGTGAATGTGAAATAATGTGTACCTTCAACAGCAGCTCCTTCGTTGGGCTTGCTGTACCCTTCTCCTTTTGTCAGGATTCGCCTGATTATTCCTCCATCCTCATCCGGACTGATGTCCTCTCCATGGAACTCAAAGAGCTCCACCTACACACACACACACACACACACACCATAGCAGAGCAAGACTTGATGATTGTTTACATGTATTTAGAACTGACCACTCATGATCAGTTCACCCAAGATGCATTTTAAAAACAAATGTAAACAAGTTATGCACAACTACACATTAGGCCTATGCGTGTTACCTGTCTGGAAAAAAACCTTTATTGCAAATCAACAAATTTCCCCCACATCATCTGACGTTAGGGGGATTCGACTTCATGTAGCCGCCTGCAGCTGTCTTAAGCTGACTGCATAACGTGATTATTTCTGAGATTCTGATACGTTTTCAACCCGGAATTGTGCATACAGTACGCCATGGTTGAAATCACGTTATGCAGTCAGCTTAAGACGGCTGCAGGCGGCTACATGTGGTCGAATCCCCCTCTTGGCTTGGGATGATGCTGATTGGTTGAATGAAGCTGTCAGTCAAGTTGATCTGATTTGCACTCACCTCGAATACAAGTGTGGCATTGGGTGGGATTTTGGGAGGGCTCCCCGCTGCTCCGTACGAGTACTCTGGCTTACAGATGAGCTGGCTTACCTCCCCCACTCGCATGGTGGCCACACCGATATCCCATGCCTTGATCACCTGACCTGCGCAGCAATAAAATCACCATGGTCAGTGCAATCAGAAAAAAGTTAAAAAATTTCAACCATGCACTAAAAATAATTAACTTACCCACAGATAAGTATTTCCCACTCACTCAGTAAGTAGCAGTGACTCAAAAATGAGGTTTGAGCATGAAACGTTCAGTTGCTTAGTTATAAAATTTGACAAGGTGTACATATATTAAGTCATGTTTGCCGTTTTACACCACATGTAAAAGCTACTATATACACAACACATATGCGGTAGATAATGTACAACAGTGGGCTAGCTGGGTATCTATCTCTATAGCTTCATCAAGAGAGTGGGCTGTGTTGTACAGTATGTGTGCAGCGGGAACTGTGTACCTTTGCCAAGCTCAAAGCTGAACTTCTCGCCGCGGTCACGGCTTGAGTCAAACTTGCTGCCGTCCAACAGGGTACCCACATAGTGCACAAACACCTTATCGCCAGTCATGGGGAACTCACTACCAGTCCCCTCCTTCTTCAGCAGCTAGGAGACAGAAACATCAATAGCAATATAATTGACCAATAGTCATAATGGTAATATTATTGAAAAGAGTATGTTAATACATATGTCACCATCATTTGTCATTAAGACTCATGTCAACTGTAGGGTACATCTCAAAATGAATTATATTACAGTGATTTAGTGTAATTTGACAAAAGGTTTAAAAAAATAAACAAAACTTAAAAAATGTGTTTATGTTTATTCGAATTAATTGAATTTGACCATCTATAGAGTGAGATTCTCATCTCCATCGTGCAGGTGTTCTGTGCACCTGCGATCGGTCAATCAAGTCCAACATAGCTCTAGCTAATGGTAACACAATCTAGAACATTCTACCGCCTCAATAATAAATGCGTTCAGCTCCTGAGCATGGGTGATAACTTTTGACAGACACAAACTCTACATAATCGATTACCAAAATGACTGGTTATGTAATTAACGATTTAGAAATTTTCCCAATCATCGTGTCTAGTCTAAATATGGGGCTCATGCATTGGTACTTTCTAGAAAGCCTAGCTGGCGGAGGTTTACACCTACCACTATATGACATTCAATGAGAAACAACGTTAAGATTCAATGGCTAGGATGGATTCTAATGGAGCATTTTTATGTTTCTGTTTGTAGGGAAAACTCCTTGGAAGTCACCCAGGATTGAGCTGGTGATACTGTGTTAATAATTGTCTGCCAGAAAGGTTGCGGTTTCGCTTTGACAAAGAGGGTAACGTCTTGGCTAGCCTGATAACGTTAACATTACCAAATGAATGAAAGACTGGTCACTAGCTAAGCGGCAAATATTAGCTGAATGCACAGGCCACACAAAAACCCTCTCAGAGCATGGTTTGCAAAAACATAATGTTAATCATTACGTTGTAAGTTAGGGTGCAACTGTCAGATAAGCAAGCATTTTTGTTAGCTACGCTAACGTTACATGCCTCAGCATGGATATGGAGTTTATCCAGTTGACTGCCCATTTAACATTGCACCAATACACATTTTTGCTTCACACAACGTTCTGTCAGAATTGCCATTGTCTTTCTATTACAGCCTAATTATAACAAGTTGACGGTCTATGTGTTGTCAGTCTTCGCAGAATGTGCAAAGTTGGACGCCTAGAATGCATTAACGTCAACGTTAGCAGGCTAACTAGTATCAGATAACTAGATAACTGGCCTAGTATCACACCACTTCACATTAAATTGGATTTCATCGTATAATCCAAATAATAGTTATACTTATGTCTTACTGTACAGTGCTGGATTCAATAACGAGATTGACCACGATAAGCTAGATACATTGTAATAAGCTAACACATAACATTACAAAAACATAGCTTGGCTAACACTATCAGTCGGCTGAACTATCCAACGTTATCCAACTTAGCTAGCTAACAGTTAACATTAGTAACGTTATTAGCGCTAGAATGCATTGTTTTAATACCTTTAAGACACCTCCATCCTTCTTGGGAGTTATGTCTTCTCCTTCAATGGGGATAGTCTGTCCTTCGTTTGTAACCTCTTCTGCAGTCATATTTGGTATATTGAGAGCAGTACCACAAAAAACACTGATCAGTGATAGCTAGTGCTAGTCCGAGAGCTAAACGTCTTGTCCTAAAGACGATTCTGGTTGCTGCGCACCTTATTCCCTCCGGTTATGCTATCCTATATTATTGGAAGATTAGCTGGGAAATATACGATTAATGTAACCAGCTCGATAGTTCCTGTTGTCTCTGTACTACAAAGATGAAGAACACTTGTGTTGTTCCTACAAGCTTGCGCTAGCGCACGTTGTCAAGTGTTCTGCTTGCTTGACAGTAAGAGGGTTGCTAACTGAAGCGCACGCCAGAGACGCTGCAGACCAGCAGTACTTAGCGGATGGGGAGGAAGGGCACCGAACTTTCCAGAGAAGCCCAGGAGGGGAGCGAGTATCTAGATTCTAGAAATTCTCTGGTACCACCTCGGATACAGGATTTTCGAGACACCCTCAAGAATGTTGCAGTTTACAAGAAAATCCAAGATACGTATTTAAGATACAATATTTTTTTGTTTAATACGAAATTATTCTACATGTGTTGCAATGGACGATTGTCTTCACGTTTAATCTCACAAAACATATTCGATTAGCGAGAGTGTGTTTACATTTTTTATCACAGTCAAACACATGCATACGGTCCCTAGGCTTTCTCCCAACCCTCTTTGCTCTCATTGGTCAAACTCTCAGATTGGCGCGTATGTCGAAGGAAGTGAGTTTTCTAGCAGCTAATGAAAATAGTTCTGAAGCAGATCTCTATTCCCATTCCCAGGCCAGACATCTAGACGTATTTTCCAGCCAGTGGCGGTTTAGCCACAAGACGTGCAGGTATCCCTTTGTGTCGATTTTATGAAAGCTGTTCTATTTTACTCCCCAGCCGAATCGATCGACACACGTCTTGGGTAGGTGTTTAGATTGTGACAGACACCGACCAGCTGGGATACATCTGTGGAATATGTTAGAATAAGTCACTTACTCTACTGTCTTATTGTACAGAAGAAATGGACAGCGATACGGGGGGCTTTCCCTTTCCCTTCCAACCATACCCGATTCAGGAGCAATTCATGAAAGTTTTGTATGCTACACTCGATCAAGGCCAGGTCGGCATATTCGAGAGCCCTACAGGCACGGTAAGTGAGTCGTGGGTCATATGGTGTCAGCTCTATTAGATGGGAATGTTACTTGTTTCACAATGTCATTTGCCATGCTTGCCATATCTCAAGTTAGCTCTCTCTCTCTCCCTCTCCCTCTCGCTCTCTCTCTGTGCAGGGCAAGTCTTTAAGTCTGATCTGCGGTGCTCTTACCTGGCTGAGGGATTATGAGACCAAGAAAAGAGAGGAAGCAGCCAGACTTCTGAGAGAGGAGGAGGAGAAGGAGAAGGTGGCCGGGGCACAGACAAGCTCAGGGTCCACTGAACCTGACTGGATCACTGACTTTGTGCAGAAGAAAGCAGAGAGGGATCAGGTGAACAAACTCAAGGTAAGTGAGAGAGAAAGTGTGTGTGTGTGTGTGTGTGTGTGTGAGAGAGAGAGAGAGAGATTCTCCACAAACTCTACTTGAGGGAACAAGTGGAAGCAGTTGATCAATGTTCTCTTCATCATTCTCACAGGATGAAGAGATGAGGCGGAAGAGAAGAGATGAGAAGCTGGAGATGATCCGACACAGCGCACAGCTCAAGTACGCTCTGAAGAGGAAGGTGTGTGCGTGTTCTGTTGTGTTCTGTCTGTGCATGCATGTCACCAAACACAATGACATGATGTATAGGCAATGGTTGTCATCTTCAGATTCAAGATTGATATCTTGATTGTGACAATCCTCTGTGTGTGTGTGTGTGTGTGTGTGTGTCCCTGTAGACTGAAGAAGATGATGAGATCTCTAAGATGCTGCAGGAGACTGGGCGAGACCCAGGAGAGCCAGCTCAGGACCCTCAGGATGAGGGCCTCATTGTGGCCGAATACGAGAGCGATGAAGAATCCGCTCCCAAAAACAAGTGAGGCGAGATAGACAGTGTGTGTGTGTGTCCAGCTATCTGTGTCTTTCTGTCTATGAGTATTTGCTTTGCAGGTTGCTTTGCAGTGATGGGTGTTGATGTACAGTGACATCAAGCTGGGTTTTCTCTGCTGCCTTGCAGGTTGTGCGACGATGATGAGCTGGATGACTTGGAGGAGGAACACGTCACAAAGGTGTGTGTTTCATGTGATATTTATACACTCTCTCTCACACACACACACACACACACACACACACACACACACACACACACACACACAGACACAATTGTTTCAGGTTTTCACAGACATACCAACAATTGCCTTAGATCGTATTGTAATAATAAAGTTGTATTAGTTAGCAGTCCACTGCAGATTTTACATAAAGCACCAAATACCTAAAAGGTGTGTGTGTGTGTGTGTGTGTGTGTGTGTGTGTGTGTGTGTGTGTGTGTGTGTGTGTGTGTGTGTGTGTGTGTGTGTGTGTGTGTGTGTGTTAGATTTATTACTGTAGCAGAACACATTCTCAGCTGGCCCAGTTTGTGCATGAGGTCCAGAAGAGTCCATTTGGACCTTCAGTCAGCCTCGTCAGCCTTGGCTCCAGACAGGTAAGAGACGTGTGTGTGCGTACGTGCCCGCGTGCGTGCGTGTGCGCATGCGGTGGTGTTTTTCCGATTGTAGAATCTGTCTGGAATGAATTTGTATTCTTTGTGCTGTAGAATCTGTGTATAAACCCAGAAGTGCTGCGTTTGGGGAGCACTCCGCTGATTAACGAGAGATGTATGGAGATGCAGAAGAACAAACACGGTGAGGTGACCCCATTACATACGCTTATGTACTGCACACCTACCCCATTACATACGCTTATATACTGCACACCTACCCCATTACATACGCTTATATACTGCACACCTACCCCATTACATACGCTTATGTACTGCACACCTACCCCATTACATACGCTTATGTACTGCACACCTACCCCATTACATACGCTTATGTACTGCACACCTACCCCATTACATACGCTTATATACTGCACACCTACCCCATTACATACGCTTATGTCCTGCACACCTACCCCATTACATACGCTTATATACTGCACACCTACCCCATTACATACGCTTATATACTGCACACCTACCCCATTACATACGCTTATATACTGCACACCTACCCCATTACATACGCTTATGTACTGCACACCTACCCCATTACATACGCTTATGTACTGCACACCTACCCCATTACATACGCTTATGTACTGCACACCTACCCCATTACATATGCTTATGTACTGCACACCTACCATGGGGTCAAAAGATGTTCTGATTCCCAGATAAAAAAAACATGTTATAACCTTGTTATAATATTTACATACGTTGTTACATTTTTCTCCTGCGATAGAGACGACGTTGTTGTGCGGCCCGCCGGCCAATTTTCAAAACCCAATGTGGCCCTTGAGCCAAAAAGTTTGCCCACCCCTGGTCTAACACCTATACTAACAGTTATTCTGCACAAACATGAAGCAGAAGCATGAGTGCGTGAAGCAGCCTAAATATTGAACTCTATGCATACGATACAGACAAGCCAGAGAAGCCGGCGGAGGACGAGGCCAAGCGCCGCCGTGGCGTTGTCAAGGCGACATGTCCATTCTCAGGATTTGAGAAATTGATGACGATGAGGGACGAAGTGTTAGTGGAGGTCCGCGACATCGAGCAGCTGGTGCAGCTGGGCCGCAAAACGCACACCTGTCCTTACTACAGCACCCGCAAGGCCATACCTGCTGCACAGGTACACCCCCCCACACACACACACACACACACACACACACCTGCCTGTACTACAACAATGGCAAGGCCATACCTGCTGCTGCACAGATGCACACACGCATATACAGACACGCATACCCTCTGAGAGTAATCCCTGCTTACTGCTCTTCCTGCCCATACCTACTTCTTTTTCCTTCTCTCCCAGCTGGTGGTGTTGCCTTACCAGACGCTGTTGCATGCTGGGACACGGCGGGCCTCTGGCATCCAGCTGAAGGATCAGGTGGTCATCATTGATGAGGCCCACAACCTCTCTGACACACTCACCTGCATCCATAGCACAGAAGTGACAGGGGCACAGGTACACATACACACACGCATACACACACGCATACACACACGCATACACACCCACACACCCACACACACTCCCACACACACCCACACACAATTATGTGTATAATAGGAGATGTCTTTGGAACTGTGATTGCATTTTATGCCAAATTTATCCTTTTTGCAGCTCTGCAGAGCACACTCGCAACTCACTCAGTACTGTGACCGCTACAGGTAAAACACACACACACAAACACACACACACACACACACACACACACACACACACACACACACACAAACAATACTCTTTCAACATGAATTTTTTGCATGACAAGCCAGATATGAAACCCTCTGGAATTTGGTGATAAGTTATTACTAATGTGGTCGAGCACTGGAATCTGGTACAGAGAGAAACACTATGAACCCTTCATTTGTAGCTTGCGGATAACCTGTGCTAAAATAACATCATGAAATGACACAACGCACCTTAAGGGGAGTTTTTTTTGCCACCACTGCCTCAGTGCTTGCTCTAGGGGGTTGGCTCTGAGCTCTGAGGAGGGTTGGTGCTATATAAACAAAACTGCCTACTATAATGTCATGAATGTTGAGATAGTGGATGAATATAAATATTTAGGAACCATCATTGACAGCAAATTATCTTTTGAGAGCACCGCAGATGCTGTCTGTAAAAAGGCCCAACAGAGACTTTTCTTTTTGCGGAAAATGAAATCATTTAGTGTGTGCAGGACTCTGATGAATTTGTTTTACCGGTGTTTTATTGAATCAGTCTTGACATTTTGTATTGTGGTGTGGTACAGTGGTCTTTCATTGATCAGCAAGCGTAAGCTAACAAAGCTGGTTAATGTAGCGTCTAAGGTGGTTGGGGCACAGCTACAGCTCCAACATCTATATGATAATAGGGTCAGGGGTAAGGCTGACCACATGTATATGATAAAAGGGTCAGGGGTAAGGCTAACCACATTTTAAACTGTATATGATAAAAGGGTCAGGGGTAAGGCTAACCACATGTATATGATAAAAGGGTCAGGGGTAAGGCTAACCACATTTTAAACTGTATATGATAAAAGGGTCGGGGGTAAGGCTGACCACATGTATATGATAAAAGGGTCAGGGGTAAGGCTCCAACATGTATATGATAAAAGGGTCAGGGGTAAGGCTGACCACATGTATATGATAAAAGGGTCAGGGGTAAGGCTGACCACATGTATATGATAAAAGGGTTAGGGGTAAGGCTGACCACATGTATATGATAAAAGGGTCAGGGGTAAGGCTGACCACATTTTAACTGCCCTGATCACCCACTTTTTGGGGAGTTTAATCTGCTCCCCTCTGGTCGCTGTTTTAGGTGACCTCTATTACAGTAAGAACTAGACGTGCCAGGGATTCTTTTATTCCTGTGGCTATTAGGAACCTGAATTCACTTGATTGATTTCTTGAATCTTTTATACATTATGTGATTATTTATTTACTTATTTATTCTGTCCATGTTCATTAATGACAGATGTACCTGTGTACTGTCCAATTGGATTCAGTCATTGGTGTTTTAGGGGAAGGAGTGTCTCCATTGTTGTTGTGTGTCCTGTGTTATTGTTGTGTGTCCTGTGCTGTGTTGTCAATGTTGTTGGCATCTGGCGGTGCTTTTTCTGTGTTTAAGACATCCTGCTGCATGCTAAATGTCCTTTTCTAAGGATAAATAAAGTGAAACTTGATAAAGATGGAGACAGAATAGTAGCAAGCACGGTAAGGATAGGAAAGATGCAAACTAGCTGCAAGATAACCAGATACGATCAGCAGGAGGCAGACAGGCAGATGGAGTCCAGGACAGGCCGACAGATGGCATGCAGGGGAGAGTTCCATCTGGAGTGTTCTGTCTCTCTCTTGCATTCTGTCTGTCTGTCGTAGATCCAGAGCAGCTGACTCTCAAACGGGTCTCTTCTGGAGTCGGCTATAACTTGTAGGTGCAGTGTTTCCCACAGAATTGAATTCTATTTGTGGTGGTAGGTTTGCAGAATTAACTTGAATGCAGCAGTTTTTAACAAATTAGCACAGTGTGGTTATGATGCTAACCAGATTTAAGCACAATTTAGTACAACCTGGAAAATCATTGTGTGGTGGTCAAAGTTGATATTGTGGTGGGCCGCCACAAATAAGTCAATGTATGGGAAACACTGAGGTGACATGGTAACATGTAGGTGACTGCCAATCTCTCCTTGTCGTTCACCTTGACTTTCCCATGACCTTTCCTGATCTGTTGTGATGTCAGGAGCCGCCTGAAAGCAAAGAACCTCATGTACATCAAGCAGATCTTATTTGTGTTGGAGGGGCTAGTACGCACACTTGGAGGTGAGGTGTGTGTGTGTGTGTGTGTGTGTGTGTGTGTGCATACATTACAGCCTGTGTGTGTGTGTGTGGGCATACATTACAGCCCGTGTGTGTGTGTGTGTGTGTGTGTGTGGGCATACATTACAGCCTGTGTGTGTGTGTGCCTGTGCGGAAAACAAAAGTTTTTTGACATGTGTTAGCCATGTGTGTATGTGACTGAGTTTTTATTGCATCTTTCTTCTGCAGGAAAAGTGGGACAGAATCCAAACAGTCAAAGCACCCAGTCAGGTATGTTCACTCTGTGTACTATCATTATTTTGGGCCCAAGCAACCTACAGATTTCATATGCAGACACATATGCACCCACTACACAAATAGCCATGTATGAGTAATCTATTTTCTGATAGATATATAGCATCCTATTTCCTCTTCAGGCACTGAGCTGTTCACCATCAATGACTACCTTTTCAAAGCCCAGATTGACAACATCAACCTATTCAAGGTACCACACACACACACACACACACCATTCATTGCTTTCTCACACAAGCAATGCACTCACAGTCTTCACACGCATCTCTTTTACAGCTGCAGAGGTATTTTGAGAAGAGTATGATCAGCAGAAAGGTACAGTTGTGACTAGTTTTTCATCATGCCTGCTGCAACATAAATGAGCAACAAGAAATCAAGTGTACTGAATGCTGTGTGTGTGTGTGTGTGTGTGTGTGTGTGTGTGTGTGTGTGTGTGTGTGTGTGTGTGTACAGCTGAGTGGTTTTGCTGAGCGTTATGAAGGTGTTGGTGTGACATCACATACACATGCTAACAAGGAAAACCGTCGGACTGAGGGCCTCGGCCGGTTCCTTCAGGGTCTACAAAACAAAGCCAGCACAGGTCAGACCCTACAGAACCCCTAGAACATTGGAGAACCACACAATACTCACAATACTATATGACCACACAACAGGACACAACCACACAATAATCACACAATACTATATTGCCACACGACAAAACAGAAACACACAATACAGTAGAACCTCACAACAGAGTCACCACAAGTCAGGCACACAGAAATACACAACTGCAATCAGATGCAGGAAATGCAGAAGAATATTTGTGAAACATTTCCTTCAATGTTCCTTTAGAACTGCATAATTAATGAGCCTGGCCCCACCCGTCTTAATATCTCAGCTCATTTTCATACGGAGCTATTCCCTCAGCCACCAGAATGGTGGGCCAATCAGCGACCAGAGGGAGTGGCTAAGAACAGTGATGTAGAAATCAGGCATTTGTTTTGAAATGTAGTGCAACAGTGGCGGTGGTGGTAGATGTATGCGGAGCCATAGGGTGCAGATCATTTGTCTTTTTGTCCTTCCTTCCTCCCTTGCTTCCTCCCTTCCTTCCTTGCTTCCTCCCTTCCTTGCTTCCTCCCTTCCTTGCTTCCATCCTTCCTTCCTTGCTTCCTTCTTTCCTTCCTTCCTTGCTTCCTTCCCTCCTTCTCAAGCCGTGAGAATTATTTACAACGGTCACAATGTCATTTTGATCTGTGATAAATGCTTAGCTGGAATGATGTTTATTCCTATCATCCTATTTTAAAGAAGGTCTACTTGTCAGCATGTAATTGGGCTACAGGTTTTCTACAGGAATAGACATGTTTTGAACAGGCACTCCCACTAGTCTTTTTTTCATTCACCATATTTTGTGTGCAGTTCTCATGGAAGACCAGAGGGGGGCAGAAGAGAATAAGCCCAGTTTGACTTCTCCATTGATGCTGGTGGAGAGCTTCCTGTCTGGCCTGACCAGTGCCAACAAGGATGGAAGGGTGGTGATACAGAGACAGGGTACACACACATGCATGTGTTCTCTCTCTCTCTCTCTCTCTCTCTCTCTCTCTCTCTCTCTCTCTCTCTCTCTCTCTCTCTCTCTCTTCTCCTCTTCTCTCCCCCCCTCTCTCTGTCACTTTGCCTCTTACACACAGATGACCAAAGACAATTACAGAGATGTTCAGCCAGAGGCCATAATTTCTGACCCTCTCTCTCACCATCCCAGCTCAACCTCTAACACACACTCACCATCCCAGCCCACCTCTTTCCCCAACACACACACACACACACACACACACACACACACATACATATACACACACACACACACACACCACACATACATATATACACACACACACATACATACACACACACACACACACACACACACACATATATATATATATACACACACACACACTATTCTAAGTTTGCACACACCAGATATCTCTTGGCTTCTTTTACAGATGGAGATATCTGAGATGTCTCGGTTCAGTTTCTCCCTCTCTCTCTCTGTAGGGTGTGTAGGCCAGTGCTCGGTGCGTTTTCTGCTGCTGAATGCAGCACTGCACTTTGCTGAGGTGCTGAGAGACTGCAGAGCTGTCATCATCGCTGGAGGCACCATGCAACCTGTGAGACACACACACACACACACACACACACACACACGAGCCAACACAACTCACATACAACCAGCAGCAGCCCACACACACACACACACACACACACACACACACACACACACACAGACAGTCAGCAGAGTGTGTGTGTACTTAAATACACAGTAATCAGAATACCCAAATTCACACACACACAAATATATACACACACTCACATATTCACCAACACAAGTCTGTATACAATGTATACACACACTCATATTTGTGTACGCACACAAACATATATAGACAAACATGTGACAGACATGATTAATCCAGATGGAAAACGGCATGCTTTCAAAGATACTCAGTAAAACACCCACATGGGTTTTTATTCATTTAGTGATTTATAAGCAACCAGAAGTGCTTTAATGTTGGTTACTTACTGTGTTTATGTTTCTTATCAGACGCTTTTGTCCAAAGTGAAAGCGCCTAGAATCGCATCATCACTTAGAATTTACATAATGGAGTAATGTGGTCAGTTCTTTTGGTTTACACCAGAAGCTGCATTTTGTACAACCTGAAACTGTTTGGCTGTGGGAAAAGATCATTGCAGTATTCAACCTTGCTGGAGAAAAAGGCCTACATTTTTCTGATTTCTGTTTTGACAGCCAAAACACAGCAAAACACAGAGGCCTTTAGCTGATTTATTTATTGCATTCACATGGCTGTAAAAGCTGAGATCTTAATACATTCAGACACCTGGGTTTTTTAAAGTGTCTTAAAAGTCCTACATTTCTTCTCACATTTCCAATTAAGATGGCTTGACCTTTTTACAGCTGAGGGATTATTGAGACTTTCAACTCATTCACTCAACACACACATATAGCACACCCATATTCACATGTACATAAAAACATGCTGACAGAGATGCATAATTGTGCATCCACACACACAGTATTCATCGCACGCACGAACGCACACACACACACACACACACACACACACACACACACACACACACACACACACACACGCACGCACGCAACACACATGGATGCACTACCCATAGAGACAGAGACATTTACAAAGCCCTTGGTGATAATGGCTGCAGTTCTCGTGACCGTGCTTGCAGATAATTCTTCATTAACACACGCTACAAAAAACTGCTCCACTGTTGGAGTCTGTCATTGCCTCTTACTCAGACTGTAGCTTGCACTGCTTATGCACAACTATCTACACACACACACACGCACACGCACACACACACACACACACACACACGCACACACACACACACACACACACACACACACGGCCATATCTTTACATATCAAAGATGTGTTTGTCATACATTTTAATGAAATGAAGTGTGTGTGTGTGTGTGTGTGTGTGTTTCAGGTGGCTGACTTTAAGGAACAGCTGCTTCTTGCTGCTGGACTGACAGAGGAGCGAATCACAGAGTTCTCCTGTGGTAAGGAGAGGGAGAGAAAGAGTGAGAAACAGGGAGAGGGAGAGAGAGGGGGAGAGAGAGATATGTGCTGATAGCATTATTGTGTAGTTGATGTTGTTTTTTCTAGCGTTGTAGCGTTTGTAGGTTGGCGCAATCATGCTAAACGCTGACGTGAGGCACCTTCCTTGACCCAGTCTGTCGAGTAGAGGACATCAGGGCTTCTTCCTGTGTATAAGCACACTTTCTTTTGCCATCTAAGCATTTTCACTTATTTAACTACACCTCACTTCACTTCCTCAGTGGACCCATTTGACCTCCAACGTCTCCCCTTCTCTCGGCTCTGTGCTGAGGAAGCTTTTCTTAAGGCAGACCGGTCCTACCTGCTGTCACCTTCGTTGTCACATTTCAGCAGAGAGCCTCATTACATCAGAGAGACCGGGGGGGATGGGGGGGGAATAAGAGACAAGATTCTTGAATACTCTCATTCCTCTGATACACTGTGTGTGTGTTTTCTGTCTCCCTCTCTGTTTGTAGGTCATGTGATTCCTCCAGAGAATATTTTACCCATAGTTCTGTGTGCAGGACCATCAGGGCAGGAGCTGGAGTTCACCTTCCAGACGAGAGACACTCCAAAGATGGTAACACACACACACACACACACACACTCCTACAGTACACACACTGTCACTGAGTGACACTGACACTGAGTGCATGTACCTGATTTTGAGGATTTGTGCATGTGTGAGTTTATTTTATTGTATATTTCACAAAAGTTTAACTGTGTGTGTGTGTGTGTGTGTTTTTGTGTGCGTTTTTGTGCATCAGATGGAGGAGACCGGTCGTGTCCTCTCTAACCTGTGTAACGTAGTTCCGGGGGGCGTTGTGTGTTTCTTCCCTTCTTACGAGTATGAGAGGAAGATTCTAGAATTCTGGGAAGGTACCGGAGTCCTCCAGCGACTGGCTGCCAAGAAGAAGGTAATTCCACTGTACACACACACACACACATACACACACACATACACACTTTGTCTGTTGTCTCCTCATCTGATTTGGTTTGTGTAGAGTTGTTGAGATTCTCTCTTCTCTCAGATCTTCCAGGAGCCAAAAAAGGCCAATCAGGTTGAGCAGGTGTTGTCTGAATACTCCAGGTGTATTCAGGTAAGTGTGTGTATGTGCAAGTCTATATAGAGGTGAGTTTGTGAATGTGTGGATTATATGTTTGATTGTATGGGTATGTTTATCTTGGTGACTATGCATAGGTTTGTGTGTGTTTTTAATGTATATGTGATGTGTTTATCAGCGTTGCGTCACTTCTCCATGTGGTCAGTCGGGGGCGCTGCTCTTCTCTGTGGTTGGAGGGAAGATGAGCGAGGGGATCAATTTCTCAGATGATCTTGGCAGGTGTGTGTATGTGTGTCTGTGTGTGTGTTGGGAAGAGAAGAAGAGAAAGGGTGTTCTCTCTAACATGACAGTTTAAACAATTTGTTAACTTTGTAATGTAATAAAACCGCTTCACACACGTACATGTGAGTGTGTGTGTGTGTGTGTATTGTTTGTTCATTGCATATGCGGGTGTTGACAGGTGTATAGTGATGGTGGGAATGCCTTACCCCAACATTAAGTCACCTGAGCTGTTGGAGAAGATGTCTTACCTGGACAAGAACATGGTGAGTGGCCCTGTAGTCGTGACATTTTGCATTTTGGGGGCAGCCGTGGCCTACTGGTTAGCGCTTGGACTTGTAACCGGAGGGTTGCCGGTTCAAACCCCGACCAGTAGGCACGGCTGAAGTGCCCTTGAGCAAATGTGTAAATGTTCCAATCAATGATCCAGGCAGCACGTTTTCTTCTCTCTCCATTTTACAGTCTAATTTTTACTGACTAGAACGGCTCGGGGTCAAAGGTCATACGGAATCGATTAATCTGCACTATTTTTTTTAATCAGTTATTTTTTCTCAAATTAATTAATCGAAATTAATCAGTTATTTTGACAGCCCTACTTACTATACTATCAGTCTGATGGGAAACATCTCCTTGTGTTTAGAGTCTCTGCTTCTCTTGTTTTCCTCATCGACTCATTTTGTCGCTTGTTTTGCTAGCCACATATAGGGGGCCGGAGTCCTGGCAGGGCATTGGTGGAGAACCTCTGTATGAAAGCCGTTAATCAGTCCATAGGTGAGTTGGGCCAAGACGCCTCAGACCTTCCGTGAATGTCATGATGACATGCATTTCTCAGCTGGGTACAATTTAACCACAAAACCCATGTGACATCAGACTGTATCACAAACCATTTGTCATGTAACTCTACATCTATATAGTTTTATAGTATATACTAGAAGTAAGACTATATCTATTTTATGGTATTCACTATTCCATAGTATAGTACATGTAGTTCATAGCATTTTGCAGTAAATTACATGTAGTTCACAGTATTTACATATTTTAAATATAGTATATACAATATGTTATAGTATAGTATAGGGCTATAGTTTATAGATGGCTAAAGTCTATCGTCCGATGCTTGTGTCTGTGCAGGCAGGGCAATTCGTCACCGCGGCGACTACGCCTGCGTGGTTCTGCTGGATCGCCGATTCTCACGTCCTGCCACGCTACAGAAGATTCCGGAGTGGATTCGCAGGAGCACGCAGACACACAACAGCTTCGGACCGGCCTTTGCCAGTATCAGGAAGGTGTGTGTGACAGAATTTGGAAGGGAGAATGGATAAATAGGGATGGTGGGGTTGGTTTGTACAAAGCAAGAATTCAGATTCCATTTTTTGGGTACATTTCATTAGTTTTTCTTCAGAAATCTGCTACCTTTTGTGACTGCTTTGAATGTGTGTGTGTTTGTTTGTTTTCATTTCTCCAGTGTATGTGAGACTGGAAGGACAGGAATCTTAAGTGTGTGTGCGTTTTGGTGGTGAATAATTTGATGTGAGTTGTTTATCCATGTCTTGCAGTTCTTCCTGGAGAAGAGGCAAAAACAGCTGAACTGAGATGAAGGAACGAGATCACTGCTTGTCTCTGTGTGGGTGTCTGTCAGTTGTGTGAGTTCTTCACCGTCTGTTTTATTAACTGTTGATGCTGAAAGATATTTGTTGTTGAAATGATTGTGATCCATCCCATAATAAACCAGATAAATCAATTCCCTTCCATTGCAGTTGATATGAGTCTAATCACTTGAGCTGAGCTCTCTAATTATCCAGAGAACCATCTGCTTTCTCCTCACAGAAAGTGTGTGTGTGTGTGTGTGTGTGTGTGTGTGTGTGTGTGTGTGTGTGTGTGTGTGTGTGCGCGTGCGCTTATGAGACAGCACTGCTGTTTATCTCTAATTACAAACATACAGACAACAATGAAATGACAAGGAATTTATTAGACATTCTTGGCACTGCTCAGCTGATGAAGTTAGTACTGTTATACACATTATGATTACAAAAGCCTCACACAGGCACGCTCTTTCTCGCTCTCTTACACACACACACACTCTGTCTATCTCACTCACTCACACACACTCACACACACACAGAGCTGTCAGAAGTCCTACTTTTGTACAATCAGTCTTTAGTGTCCCCTAGGGGGCGCCAATCTCTCTCCATTGTTCCATTCTGACTCCTCAATGGTCTCCATGGCTACGCCTCCCAGTCGTCGTCCTCCTCCTCCTCCCCCCCTGCCTGCTGGGGTGCTGGAAGGGGCGGGATCACGTCCGACATCCTGGCGAAAGCGCTGCCGGCTCCCGAGGGTGCGTCAGAGGTGTCTCCGGCCCCTGGCCCTTTACCCGAGATACCTGAGGGAGGTTACCATGGAAACAACATGCTTATGCTCATAAGCACTGATGACCCCCATTTCAACCAATGGAATTTTCACAACTGTGTGAAATATGCAGACACACACACACACCGTACCTTTCCTGCGCATGGCCAGCTTATTGAACAGGTCAGACATGAAGTCTCCTCCACTTGCGGCAACCACCACTGAGAACAGAGTGATGAAGAGATGAAGGACCAAGAAAAACATTAAAGCAATTATGTATGTGTGTGTGTGTGTGTGAGTAAGAGAGTAAGGCATGAATATGTGTTTGTGCATGGCTTTCAAGCAGAGTAGGCATGTCTGTGTGTGCACCATTGACGTGAAGACTTGAGTTCCATTGGTCATTGATGTGTATGTGTGTGTATGTCCTTCTAATAGAACAAATGTGTGGGTGTGTGCATGTACATGCATTTGTGTATGTTTGTGAGTGTATGTGTCCTTTATGTCCTTTCAGTAGAATGTATGTATGTGTGTATGTTAAGGACTTTCTGCTTTTCCAGTAAAATAGGAGTGTGTGTGTGTGTGTGCGTGTAAACATGTACGTGAAGCACTTTTCACTTTCTGATATAATAGGAGTGTGAGTGTGTGCATCACCTTCCAGCAAAATACAAGTGTGTGTGTGTGCGTGCGTGCGTGCGCCCACCTTGCTCCTGCTCCTTCTGTTTCTTCTTCTCCAGCTTCCTCTCTTTGACGTTGCGCAGTTTGGCCTTGCCGATGCCGCCGGCGTTGCGGATGGACTCCAGCAGACTCGCTCGGCCGTCCGATGGCTGCACCAGCTCCGTGGACGCCCCCTTCACTGCGCCTGGGGCAAAGGTCACAGCACAAAGGTCACGCTGGCATTTACACACACACACACACACACACACACGGCTGTCTAGCATTTACGCACACACACTCGCTACCTTTTTACAGTTCAATGAACAAAGTGTGTGTTGTTGAAAGTAGAATCCAAGCATGTTTATGTAAGTGTGTGTTAATTGTGACTCAGTGTTGTTTTAATTACTATTTTTGTTTTTGTGATAACACACGTTACACACATTTTATAATGTTTGTTAAGACATCACTAGCAAGCACAAAACACATATCTTCTATATTATTGTCAGATGCCAAGAAGCAAGAAAATTCTGTTTGTAAATGGAATCTTATCACATGTAATATTTGTGGTCAGTGTGGAACTAGTGTATACTGTATGTGTGATGAGTGAGTGTATGTGCAAGTTACCAGGCACTTGTGTGTGTGTGTGTGTGTGTGTGTGTTATGGGTCACTAGCCCAAGTGCATGCATGCGTGTTGGAGAGTTACCTGGTGGCTCTGTGTGTGCAGAGTCTGGGCTTCCTAGCGCGGGTGGAGGAGGCGGGGGAGGAGGTGGAGCGGGAGGCTGAACAGCAGCAGGTAGAGCCGCCAGGAGGGAGGAGTCTGGAGGGGGAGGTGGGGGTGGGGGTGGAGGAGGGGGTGGGGCTGCCTCTCTGAAAGTGGCACCTAGAGGAAAACACAACATGCACTCATAGAGTTCAGTGTTTCCCACTGAATTGAATTCTATTTGTGGTGGTAGGTTTGCAGAATTAACTCGAATGCAACAGTGTTTAACAAATTAGTGCAGCACGTTATGATTCTAACCATATTTAAGCACAATTTAGTACAACCAGGAAAATCATTGTGTGGAGGTCAATGTTGATATTGCGGTGGGCCGCCACAAATAAGCTAATGTATGGGAAACACTGGAGTTAACACACTGGATTATTAGCCACTATATTCTGTGTGCCTTTACTCATCAGAGTCATTCAAAACATTCATCACATACATTAGCTTCTGACCCCGCCTAGAGGAAACACAAAGTGTTACAGATCACAGAGTTAAAAGATCGCTAGAAAATACCATGTGTACTTTTATTCCACCAGATGTATTCATCATTAACATTCGCCACATGCATTAGCTTCTGGCTACTGTCAGTTCACGATTCCATATACTGTTTATACACACAAACATCCAAAACAACTAACCCACAGGTGTGTTAACACTACTTCATAATCATCTAATGTCTCATGGGCAGTGAATGTGGGGAAGTTCAGGCATGCTAGAGCAGTGTGTGTGTGTGTGTGTGTGTGTGTGTGTGTGTGTCTTACCTGGTCCATTGTGCTCCTCAGGTTCGGTGAAGACAGGCAGCTCGGGTATGTTGGCACTGGCTGGCACTGACGGGGCGAAGCCAGGCCCAAGGTCGGCGCTGTAGGTGAGGTCATCGGCGATGCCAGGTAAGTCTGGCAGGTAGGAGGGCACGTCGATCTCTGGAACCTGCCCCAGGTCAGGCACGTAGAAATAACTCTCTGGAGCCTAGGGAGGGAGAGAGGGAAGGAGAGAGAGAGAGAGAAAAAGAGAAGGCCAGTCATTTGCACTAATAAATAACCTCTGATCTGAACGCTTGTGTCAAAGTGTTAGCTCGGACATTGTGTCTCGCCTAGTGTGTGTGTGTGTGTGTGTGTGTGTGTGTGTGTGTGTGTACCTGTCTCTCCAGCTGCTCTCTCTTGGTGATGGACAACATTGTGTCTCGCCTAGAGCGTGTGTGTGTGTGTGTTCCTGTCTCTCCAGCTGCTCTCTCTTGGTGATGGACAACATTGTGTCTCGCCTAGATCGCGCGCGCGTGTGTGTGTGTGTGTGTGTGTGTGTGTGTACCTGTCTCTCCAGCTGCTCTCTCTTGGTGATGGACAGCGGAGCATCAAAGGGTTTCTCCTCCTTCTCCGTCTCTAGGCTGGTGTGGGTCTTAGTCACCGCCCCCGACAATGGATCCAGGAACACGTATTTCTTATACCTAAACACACACCCACACACATGAACTAACATGAAGTGGAGTGGTATTCAGGCTCTCTGTAGTGTGTGTGTGTGTGTGTGTGTGTGTGTACTCACAAGTTCTCTGTAGTGTGTGTGTGTGTGTGTACTCACAGGTTCTCTGTAGTGTGTGTGTGTGTGTGTACTCACAGGTTCTCTGTAGTGTGCGGGTGTGTGTGCGTGCGTGTGCGCTCACAGGTTCTTTGTAGTGTGTGTGTGTGTGTGTGTGTGTGTGTGTGTGTGTGCTCACAGGTTCTCTGTAGTGTTGAAGAGCAGTAGTGAGCTGACTGAGCTGATGTTTCTGGGGAGGCTTCCCAGCCCCTCTTCCGTCTCATCCTCTGGTCGCTTCTTAGTGCTCACACACACAGGGAAATACAGCAGCTTCTCCTGAAACACACACACACACACAGGGAATTACATCAGCTTCTACTGAAACACACACACACAGGGAATTACATCAGCTTCTACGGAAACACACACACACATTGGGGAAATACAGCAGCTTCTCCTGAAACACACATACACACAGGGAATTACATCAGCTTCTACTGAAACACACATACACAGGGAAATACAGCAGCTTCTCCTGAAACACACACACACTCAGAGGGAATCACATCAGCTTCTACTGAAACACACAAATGCATTAGCTTCTCCAAGACAGACAGACAGACAGACAGACAGACTGACTGACTGACTCACTGACTCACTGACTGACTCACTGACTCACTGACTGACTCACTGACTCACTGACTCACTGACTCCCAGGGGAAATTCAAGAATGTGCAGAACCAAAAATTGGTTGGTTTTTCCTGAACCTCTTGCCTCAGTGTTCCGAGCAGTGCAGTTCTAATATGACTGGGGAGTATGGCCACAGTGTCCTTTAATGAAGTCATCAGACATGTGCACTGCCAAGGGAGCTCTTTTCTGTGTCAATATGATGTGGCAACACACACGTTGCACACACACGCAAACGCGCACGCACACACACACACAATGCGGCAGAGCTGAAGTTAGCACATTCCTGTAGGCACTGCCATCTCTCCATGGTGCCCTTTCGTGCCGTCAGGGTGTGTTTGCTGATGTTTGGGGCGTAAGGCTGCTGCTAATGCAGCTCATCTAGCCCATCACAACAGAGCGCAGCAGGGCACGTTCACGTGAAACTACACCAGGCGGGGCTGGAGTATAGCAGGGCACGTTCACGTGAAACTACACCAGGCGGGGCTGGAGTATAGCAGGGCACGTTCACGTGAAAGTAGTCGGGGTTAGAGAGATGGAGCTGGCACCGTTATAAACCCAGCCTCCATTAGTTATTACTAATGTTCCACGCACCAGACGGAATGCCTGGATGATGATGGATGTCTCCATTTACACATTACTGTAAAACCATTTTCAACCACAGTGACTTGGAAAGGGAAAGATTTTGTGTGTGTGTGTGTGTGTACTGTGTGTGTACTGTGTGTGTGTGTGTGTGTACTGTACAGTATGTGTGTGTGTGTGTGTGTGTGTGTGTGTACTGTACAGTACAGTATGTGTGTGTGTGTGTGTGTGTGTGTGTGTGTGTGTGTGTGTACTGTACAGTATGTGTGTGTGTGTGTGTGTGTGTGTACTGTACAGTATGTGTGTGTGTGTGTGTGTGTGTGTGTGTACTGTACAGTATGTGTGTGTGTGTGTGTGTGTGTGTGTGTGTGTGTGTGTGTACTGTGTGTGTGTGTGTGTGTGTGTGTACTGTACAGTATGTGTGTGTGTGTGTGTGTGTGTGTACTGTGTGTGTGTGTGTGTGTGTGTGTGTGTACTGTGTGTGTGTGTGTGTGTGTACTGTACAGTAGGTGTGTGTGTGTGTGTGTGTGTGTGTGTGTGTGTGTGTGTGTGTGTGTGTGTGTGTGTGTGTGTGTACTGTACAGTATGTGTGTGTGTGTGTGTGTACTGTGTGTGTGTGTGTACTGTGTGTGTGTGTGTGTGTGTGTGTGTGTGTGTGTGTGTGTGTGTGTACTGTACAGTATGTGTGTGTGTACTGTGTGTGTGTGTGTGTGTGTGTGTGTGTGTGTGTGACAGAGCAAGGGATAAAGGAAGAGGGTGAAAGAAAAGATGGAAAAGAGAGGAAAAAATGGAACCATGAAAATTGCATGAAACAGAAACAGACATTATCAACCATAGTGGGGAAGATTCTGTGTGTGTGTGTGTGTGTGTGTGTGTGAGTGAGAGAGAGAGAGAGAGATACAGAAACAGAAAGTGAGCAAGAGAGAAAAGAGAGAAGAGAGGAAACCGAGCCATGTAAGGGCATGAAAGGCAGCCGACTCAAACAGAGAGTAGGAGGAGGAAGAAGAGAAGGAGGAAGTGGAGCAGGAGGAGGAGGAAGAGGAAGGGGAGGAGGAGGAGGAGGAGGAGGAAGTGGAGCAGGAGGAGGAGGAAGAGGAAGGGGAGGAGGAGGCAGTGGTGGAGGAGGAGGAGGAGGAAGGGGAGGAGGAGGAGGAGGAGGAGGCAGTGGTGGAGGAGGAGGAGGAGGAAGGGGAGGAGGAGGCAGTGGTGGAGGAGGAGGAGGAGGAAGGGGAGGAGGAGGCAGTGGTGGAGGAGGAGGAGGAGGAAGGGGAGGAGGAGGAGGGCGACGAGAGATTATCACCTGTAGTGTCTTCTCATCAAAGGGCCGGAGCTTGGCCTGCACACGGTAGCGCTGTCGTCTCTGAGAGGGGTCTGTTGCCCCAGAGAAGATGGAGGTGTAGTCCTGGAGACGCTCTGGAGCAGGGTACTTGGCACTGGAGAATACCTACACACACACACACACACACACACACACACACACACACACACACACGTGCACACATTTACATATACACATGAAATAATAGCCAATGTGCGTACATAGTGTCTTTCTGAGTTTGGATGTTATGAATTTAGTATCATTCTTCCAATTAAGGTGTCATGGTTAAAATTTTACGTGTCAACAAAACATGTCGAATCCCCAGTAGAGTAGCCAGCTTCAGGTGTCTCTCTCCATGTGGCTATGCGCTAGCGCTCCACGTGTTGTGGATGTCATGTGATTAGCATGCAGAGGCACAGCACGGAGGGAGGTGGGGGGTGGGATGATGGGGGCTGTGCTGCTGTAGCCCACTGGAGACAGGGGGGGAAGGGGAGGTTGTATGGTGCCATACTGTAGCCCACTGGAGCCTAACGAGCAGTGGGTAAACCACAGGGGGTCCGACACAAATCAGTCTCCACTCCAGCTGGGGGCCCGCGCAAAGCAGGGCTGTCTGATGAGATGCTGTAGACACTGGGATGCCAGTCAAGGGTCGTCTAATTTGAGTGTGTTCTGTTTGTTTGATTTGAGAATGTTCTGATTTGTGTTTGGAGTGTGGCCTGACAGAGTGAGAGTGTGTTTTTTGTCTGATTTGCATTCTGTTTGTCTGATTTGAGTGCTCTGTTTGTTATATTTGAGAGTTCTGTTTGATTTGGGAGAGTTCTGTGAGGTTATGTCCACACGTAGCCGGGCATTTTCAAATATGGAGATTTTTGGTAACGCTTTACTTGACAGTGTCGACATAAGAGTGACATAACACTGTCATGAACGTGTCATAAACAAGTCATAAACGTTTATGACTTAAAACAACACCAAAGAGTTTTTTGTACCTTAAAATAATGTTTCCAAAATCGTTTCAGTGGTTCATCAACTTGTAACAGGGTAAGGGTTAAGGTTAGGTTTTGTGTGTCATGACAGTGTCATGTCACTCTTATGTCAATACTGTCAAGTAAAGTGTTAACGATTTTTTTATACGTTTTGACCTTTCTTGCACATGAAAACTTTCAGTCACGGAATATGGTTATTATAACTCCGGCCAGCTTCAAGAGTTTGGAGAGTTTCAAAAACTGTTTGCGTGTGGACAGGGAAAAGGGAGTTTTTGGATTGTGACATGACATTTTCTCCTTCATTTGATATGGTTTCAGGTCTCTGATTGGCCAACATCACCATCTGCTTGATTGACATGTTTTTGATTGACGTGTTCTTGACAGCCTTTCACGGTCCGTGTGGACAGAATTATTAAATATAGAGGAGGAAAAATGTCAGTTTTCAAAAATATGTCTATGTCTGATTTGAGTATTTTATTTGTCCGATTTGAAAGTTTTGTTTGATTTGGGAGAGTTCTGTTGTATCTGATTGTGAAGTATACTTCTTTTTTGAGAGAGAGAGAAAAAGAGTTTGTTTGTTTGTAAGATTTAATTTTGTCTGACTTGAGAACGTTCTATTCTTTGATGAAAGAATTTGATTTGAAAGAGATCTTTTCATCTGACGTGGGAGTATTCTATCTGAGACGAGTGTGCTACGTTCTGTTTGTCTAGTCTGAAAGCGAGCCATGTCTTCGAGAAACGTGTGTTCTGTTGTGCTTGTCTGTTTGGAGGGTGTTCTGGTGGGAAGGGGAGGGGTGCAGTGTAGTTGTAAGTTTATGACAGTCAGAGACAGGACAGGAATAATTAAGTGTGTGTGTGTGTATGTGTGTGTTTGTGTGTGTCTCACCTTGGTGGCTTTCTTGCTGCCTTTGATCTTCTGTACTCTTGCCTGGGCCAGTCTAATGCGGTCTGTGACTGTCTGCAGCTGAGCACGATTCTTTTCAACACTCTGAGATACCCTACACACACAGACAGACACAGACAGACACACACAGACACACACACACACACACAGACACACAGAAGAAGGATTACATATGGGGGATATGCATTATACTACATGAAGGACATTTAACACACACACAAACACACATATGCACAGTAAGCAATAAATGTGCACATACACTACCACATGACTCAGAGACCCACAGTAAGACTTGAGTCACTGGTGAGGCAATGCGCTGTGATGAGCGGAGGATCCACAAGGACGACTGTAATGACCCTTTCTCCAGAGAGCCCCAGGACCATACATAATTAAACACGCTCCCCTCCACCAGGACCTCCGACACAGCCGGATCAAACAGACTCAGGACGGAGTTCATCCACAACCCTGCACATCTACCATCACAAGTGTCAAAGCCACACTTGAAGTACCATCAACTGACATAAGCAAAAGCTTATCAAGGGCACCAACGCTTCTAAAGGTAATAGTGTTTCCCAAACTTTTTTCTCTCTCCGACACACTACTTACTATGAAAAAAATCTCTCGGCACACCACCATGATATTAAACACAGAAAAAGTCTGTGGTTTATTGCCGTGCAATTTTTCCTGCGGCACATCTGCGCAGCCCTCACGGCACACGGAAACACTGAACTAAAAGACACACCAGTTTACCTCCTGCACTTTTGTCTATAACTGTTAAGAGTTATAGAGTTGTAAATTGCTGTGCTCCCTTGGATGATTTTATTTGAATCATTCTTTTGTTCATGTTTCCTGTTTTCAGTACAGCATGCACTTGATGTAGCCTGGAGATTCCAGACCCTGGCAATCTAGAAAGATTAAGGGTCTGGCCACGAATAATGTAATGGCCCAACTGGAGGGGCGGCACCAAGCGTGCATTTGAAAATCTCACTGCACGCAATTGGATAACACAATACGACCAATGTTTACTGACTGATTCCGGACTTCGATGCAATTGGATAACACTGTGACTGTCATCTGTTTAGCTCGTCTTTGGCCCGCCTATAACAGATACACCGATGTGATTTGCTCCTCGCGATACAAGTGGCAAAAGTAACGTGCATCATTACTTATTGCCAGAGTGTCTTGCAGAGACCATCCAAATTGTGCTCTTGCGAGAACTCTGGAGTTTCCAGGGTACACTTTATGTACCCTGTTCTTAGACTGTAATAAAGCTTTTATTACACTATAACATATTAGTATAGTCAGATTGAGCCAATATTAGGACTTACTAACCCACTCTAAGGACCATCTAAGTCTCGACTGTGACCATGCTATACTGCAGACAAATGGTAACTGTACTGCAGTCAAATGAAAACATCGGACGGAGCAGCTAACCTTAAGAATAATCCATTTAGTGTAACTTTTCACGCAAGACACAGATTTGCCCATTTACGTTGCTGGGTAATAATAACTCGTGGTGATACAGCCTAGCAGAAAGCATTAGCATTATGTCTTTGATTTATTTTTTGACTTAGATGGCTGGCATGAGGGGAATGTCGCTGGCAGTGCTATTCTGTTCACTCTTGTACACTCCGACAGCTAGCAGGGCCTATTAGTAAGATGGGGGAATCTGGAGGCTGAGATTTGTGAGGCTGACGATTCTCTCCACACACACACACAGACACACGCACACACACACACTCTAAATACGAGGACATTTAGCTGCTAGGCCTGCTTCCTAATGTCAGTGGTTGCTGCGTCTCTTTTGACTGGTGGTTTTTAAATAGGGTTGTTCCGTGTAAGTGGTGAGATGGATCCACTATGGTGATGGTGCAGAAACAGACTTTTAAGATGAGGACTGTCTGCGTGTGACCTTGAAACAGCCCGATTCAACTCTTGTGCGTGATTGGTTTGCTATTAGTGTTTCTGAAAGTTTTAAGATACAGGCCGACAACAACACATTACAGCATCTCTAACTCACTACACACACACACACACACACAGAAGCCTCAGGTGCTTTCCTATGTCTAAAAGCCTTTCCATTAGCGAAAAGGAAAGGTACACAGCATGAGAGAGAGAGAGAGAGAGAGAGAGAGAGAGAGAGAGTTGGGGAGGGGAGAGGTAGAGAGAAAAGGCAGAAGAGAGAGAGAGGGAGGGAGGGAGGAAGTAGAGAGAAAGACAGATAAGAGAGGAAAGGAGGAAAGAGAGAGAGAGAGAGGAGAAGGTGAAAGGAAAGATAGCTGATGGTGCACAGACATAAGGCTGCTTCTGCTTAATGGGGCTGACCCAGAATACAGCACTACACACTTTCTCTCTGTTCCAATCAGCGTTATTCCCACAGTATACTCACATGCAGTGCACTATGTGCTTACTCGCGTAGTGTGTGGATTTGAGCAGGGTAGTGTTGTCTCAAATCAAAACACCAACTCTCTGCACTTAGCGGAAATGATGATCACAACATTTAAACACTCCAGCAACACCACCAGCTGCCACACAAACAGAGCCCTTCACTTCAGATCCCTAGAACAATTACATGCAGAAATAGTAATCATAATTTACTCAAATGGGAAATTTAAAGGCAGACCAGCTAAGTTCCACTCATAAAACATGAACATTTGTGTGTCCAAAAACTGATAGTGTGTTCCAGCAGCTCTGGGGGGGGGGGGGGGGACATCTGGGTGAGCCCAGTCATCATCACCCATGTTGGAACACCTGGGTGAGCCCAGTCATCATCACCCATGTGGGAACCAATGACCTCAGGACACAACAGGAGCATGTGGCAGACTCTATGCAAAGGGTGGCACTGAAGTAGTAATCTCCACCCTCTTACCAAGAACTAACGAAGATTAATGCAGACACAACTCACGGATGAGCTAGAATGTCGAACGTCCACCTGGCATACATTGATTTTGCCGTCCACAGCCTCCAGGACCATGTCCACCTCCATAGAGTCTGCGTAGGGGCGTTTGTGCTTAAACACTAAAAGATGCTGCCCTCTGCCAAAGCCCCAGCAGTCCTTCCACATCCTATCGTCAACACACACAGTAGATACAGGCAGGTGCTTGAAACTTCCAAAGATGATCAGTCTGCAGCCCAGCACCAGACTCAACACCCCACGGTCCAGAAATGCACCAGACCCAACACCCCACGGCCCAGAAATGCACCAGACCCAACACCCCACGGCTTAGCACCAGACCCAACACCGCGCGGCCCAGAACTGGACCAGACACCCCTTTGTCCAGAACCAGACTGGCAGCCGTAGCCTACTGGTTAGCACTTCGGACTTGTAACCGGAGGGTTGGCGGTTCGAACCCCGACCGCACGACTGAAGTGCCCCTGAGTTCCCCGAGTGCCGCTGTTGCGCCGGGATTAGTGTGTGCTTCACCTCACTGTGTGTTCACTGTGTGCCGAGTGTGTTTCACTAATTCACAGATTGGGATAAATGCAGAGGCCAAATTTCCCTCACAGGATCAAAAGAGTATATATATATTCTTATACTTACTATACAGACTCAATCTCCTACAGCCTGCAGCCCAGCTCAAATCCCATCACCCCGCAGCCCCTGACCAGACCTAACCTCCTGGAGCCAAACCGCCATGGAAGAATGGAATGTTCTTAATGTTTTCTGCAAGTTGCTTGACAGTTCCGCCGATGCCATCACATGCAGGATTTTGACATCCCTGCTGAATGGAATTTTTTTGCAACTTTGCATGGGAAATTGCATGGAATCGGCGGAACTGTCAAGTGACTTGCAGCACGAGCAAGTCTGCAGGCCACTGATGCAAACCATATTCTGACACCAATGGAGATGTTTCAATGGGCAAAAGAAAACATTAAGAACATTACATTCTTCTTTGTTAGTGCAGAAGATATTAAAAAACACGAGGAAACGTACGAATTGGAGAGACGTTACGCCTCGGCCAAAACGATCAGTGGAACACGATCGCATCATTGCTTTATACCAATTTCCAGAAATAAGATATGGATGAAAATAATATCACAGGATACAATATTCACAGATGTCGATGCAGGACAACGATCCAATCCAGAACACTTGGAGGCAGAGCACTCGCAGTCAGAACAGCCACAAAACTCAATTTTTCAACCAGGAAAATACATTGCCTGTATCTATGATGATGACTCGTTCATTGAAAACATTGTTGAACGTTCAGATGAACATGGTGATGTTTTTGTGAAATTCATTAAGTGCTCGCCAGTACAAACTTGATCAAAAGGACCATGACAAAATTATGCCACTGCTTATTATCCAATTATCCAATTTCTTGGATAATAGTTAAAGACACTATTCAATTTAATTTTCAATTAAATTTTATTTGGAGAGTGACAGGGGCAAGGAAAACTCCCTTCTATTTGAAGTGTTCTTACACTATGTAACATTCTTGTTATTTAGTTCTTTAAAAGTTTGATGGCCGGTCTCTTTCATGGGGGATAAGGGGTTAATCCGTGACAGTCTCAGTATTTAATTGTTTGCCATCACTGAGCATAATACTAAGTTATTTCCACTATTTTCATGCTTTATCATCACTAAATTCTGGAAACAATGTCCAAAATGGTGCATTATGAAGAATAAAATTCATATTATGGAGCTTCATAGTCAAAGGTTTTATTTCATTAAAAGAAAGAACAAATATGTATCTTTATCTGGTATAAATCTCATTAGGATCATCAAGTGACCACATGGTCGTTTGGGGGTCCAAATATGGTGTTCCAAAAGAGTCACCTCTACCGGAGAGGGTTTTTGGACCCCCATATAACCCCCACCAGTGGTACCATACCCTTCAAATTTATTTTGGCAAGAGCAAGGTTCCCACATATAACAAATAATCCTGTTTAGAACCACCCAAAAAGTGAAAAATCACACATGCCGTCAACATTTTTTTGGACTTTGGTGACCCACCTCTCACCCAAACAGTAAGGAATGTTGATTCTGCCTCCAGAAGTGTATTACAGGCTACAATGAACTACCACACCAGTTTCCAGCCTTCTACCACTATTAGAACAGACGTTATGGGCTTCCAAAAATGTCAAAAGATGAAATGTGAAATTCCAATGTGTCAATTAGGGCCGTGGCACCCGAAATTCAAATGGATGCCACGGGCAAACCGTTTGAGATATTGACCTGAAACTTCAGATTCCCTCGTTTGGTAACATAAGGCATATTTTCACAGCTTTTCAGCTAAATCTGAGAGGTACCATGTACATGATACCCCGATATTGGCTGTTTTCACATGGAATGACCCATATGCAATATATTGAGAGAGAGAGAGAGAGAGAGAGAGAGATACCTCTTCTCCTGCACATTTTTTCTGTTGTCATGGAAACCTTGCAGATAATATCTGAGCTGGGATTACCTTCTGTGACACTCATGCTGATACAGACATAGATTCATTCATACATAGACACACACACACACACCTTAAAGGAGAATTCCGGTGTGACATTGACCTAAAGTGTGTTGAAACATGATACCAAGTGTGAATGTTTGTCTCATAGCTCATCTCGGCTTGTCCCCTGCACTCAGAAATCTGGCGCTAGTTAGCCGATGCTACCAACAGTTTTTCGATGGGGGTGCCTCGGGCATCGGCCTAGCCATGAAAATAAATCACTGTTTTACACCATTTACGTGGCTCAAAGTAGCTCCACACTTCATTGGTAGACTTCTGAGGGCCTTAACATTTAAAACGAGACATTGAGAACTTGAAAAAGCACTAAATGAATGAATGTGTGTGTGTGTGTGTGTGTGTGTGTGTGTCTCAGAGAGAGAGATTTGCGGGAGCATTAACAAGGAAGGGGGAACCCAGTGCTGGATGTATGTGAGAGTGATTGCATGTGTGAGTGCATGTGTGAGAGTGTGTGTGTGTGTGTGTGTGTGTGTGTGTGTGTGTGTGTGTGTGTGCATGCATATGTACCTGGTAAAGATGTCTGTGGAGATTTTCTCCAGATACATGAGGGCATCAGTGATCTGCTGCACGGCTTCTTCTCTTCTTAGGTCAGGCTGGATCAGGGGCACTGTGTACACCTGACCCTCCAGGTAATGCTTCTGTGTCATCCTACATACAAACACACACACACAGCTAGAATAACTACACATTTGGTTGCATCTGATTTACAGCTGTAGAACTCTTACTGTAATGTTATACTGCATGAATCCAAGGATAGGGTTCAGAACTCAAAAGTGTGACTGCAGTACAGGCCTATAGGACTTTTATTGACCTTCCCCTAGGGGGGCTTTAAGAGGGTCCTGCCTGTCAGTTTAACGCAAATGTTGGGGCAGCCGTGGACTACTGGTTAGCACTTCGGACCTGTAACCGGAGGGTTGCCGGTTCAAACCCCGACCAGTAGGCACGGCTGAAGTGCCCTTGAGCAAGGCACCTAACCCCTCACTGCTCCCCGAGCGCCGCTGTTGCAGGCAGCTCACTGCGCCGGGATTAGTGTGTGCTTCACCTCACTGTGTGTACACTGTGTGCTGTGTGTTGTGTGTTTCACTAATTCACGGATTGGGTTAAATGCAGAGACCAAATTTCCCTCACGGGATCAAAAGAGTATATATACTTATACTTATATCCTCATTGCAAACAGAAGGAGCGAGCTCAATAGCGACAATCACATGATGCCCAGCTGGTCAGAATGAGACCTCTCGTGGGGGCTCCAAATGACCCACATCTGACATTTTCAAAGGAGGTTTGCAAAATAAAAAAAAAACGGAATCATAATAAACCAGATTTGATAAACGGAGAAAGTGGAGCGTGTGTGCATATATCTGCTCTCTAGATGGGAGCGTTACAGGTGGTTTCAAGAATCGGCACAGAATATCGTCAAAACATGTGACCTATGCGTTTTGAATTGACAGTATTCTTTGTAATGACGAGGTCTCTACAACTTACGCGTTGATTTCATTTTTGAGTTTTATTTTAGACCTGTCGAAAACACCACTGAGGCACACGAGAACGATGATGAGACGCACGCTCAGACGACCTGAGCTGATTTTTACGAAAATTAAAGCAGCATATCCTCACATTGATAGCATAGACACTCTTCTTCAGAGAATCATTTTCTAAATCATATAACATAGGCCTATCATAATTCTATGAATACTTTTATTGCAACGTTAACGTAGCCTACTACTCTAGCCATGGCCCAATTTCGTGGAAAGAGAAAGAGAGGAATTAGCTGTGAATGTAGAGAGCATTTAAAATGTCCAAGCGCAACGACTAAGCTTTTATACTTAACCGCCAACAGCTAGTATTGATAAGTTGCTGAAAACGTGTCTTACCTGACCATATAACGGATCCGAGTTATGAAGAATTGTTGTGTAGATAAAGGTTTTCATTAGCCACCGCACAGTGACTTGTATACTTCCGTATTGAGCAGTATCACGTGACTGCGAGGGCACGTAAACTGACGGGGGCGTGTTATGTCTTCCCATTTTGAAGTAAAGCGTAGTTTGCCCTACCTAGCTGTTGTCGTTGTTACATGACACTTAACGTTTTGAAACCGTTAAGAAATACGAACAGATGTATGCTGTAACATTCGACTGGTGTAAGATTAATTCACAACTATTTGACAATTTTATTGTTTTATTAAATTACATGATAATGGGCTTGATTTGACACCAAATAGGGTTCTGCATCAAAGTGAATAGCTCAGTGCTTGCTTTGATGCGTGATTACGTCAGTCCACCCCTGTGCTAAGCCCACCGACGCGACATCCTCTCCGTGTTGGGTTGGATGCTTTCTCTCGCATCAGCACCAGCTCTCCCGAGTGCGCGCGCGGGGCAGTAGGAGGAGAGGAGAGTCCCTAATTGCGCGTAGCATCTCCGCTTTAAAAAAAAAAAAACCTCTGCACACCTAAGGGGAAAGAAAGAAAGAGGGCGAGGAGGAGGGAGAAAGCGCGAGAATTAAAGAGAGAGGGAGGTAAAAACAGAGAGCGTTGTCACTGGATAACGTCTTGCTGTGTACAATTCGCCAGGCTGTCCTGCTGACCGGAGCCAAAGGCCGAGGTGTTCGAAATCATGGCGAGTTTGCTGGAGAACCCCGTCCAGGCGGTGCTGTATCTGAAGGAGCTGACAGCTATCGTTCAAAACCAGCAGAGTCTGATCCAGACCCAGCGGCATCGCATCGACATCCTCGAACGCAAGCTGGACGACCTGGTGGTGGAGAATAAGCAGCTGCGAGAGACAAATGAGCTCCAGCATCATCCTCCACACCACCACCAAGCACAGCCGGGGCAGCTGCCCCAGGCCGAGCAGTCGCCCTCCATTCCCCAGCAGGAGATGCAGCTTGTGCCGGCTTCGACTCTTTCCCCAAGCCCGGAAGATTCTCCTGAGGACTCGGAACGCCGGCAGGGCTGCAAGGCGCTGGTCCCGCAGACTCCCTCGACCCTCACCCGGGCAGGGGCACGGGCGCACAAATCAGAGTAAGGGAGATCCTTCTCTTATCAATCAGATTCTCTCTCTCTCTCTCTCTGTCTGTCTCTCACCCTGTCTGTCACACCACACACACACACACACAAACTGTAAAATAATAGATTATATGCAATTTTTTATTTTCTTAGTGTTTTAAACAGAGTCATAGAAATAGGTTGTCACATCTCAGGTCTCCTCCTGCGGATAACGGATGAAGACAACACCAAAACATGGCTATTACGTAACAGCACACGGAATGCGTGTGGTGGCGCGCTACTGTAAATACACAGTGCGCTCGCTCGCTTAAATTATTCAGTTGATTTGCTTCCTAATCCAGCCGCAAAGAATTCATTTAGTCCAGTTCTATCTGGGTGTTGTGGAAACCAATAGCCCTGGCCTGATCTGTGCAATTTGTTTCTGTATTGCAAATACAAAAAGACAATCCTTATTGATGAAGTTGCTTTCAACTAGATTTATGTGTCTTTTAGGCTATTCCTTTTTTGTGTATTTTGTGCCTTTGCTGTTTCTTACTGTCTGGTGCGCCCGCCCCCCCCCCCCCCCTTTAATTTGTATGTAGTGTGGTGTGTGTGTCTATGTTTGTGTGTGTAGCTGTGTGTGTGTGTGTGTGTGTGTAGCTGTGTCTGCATGTGCTTTTTCTCTGTGTGCCTCTGCTATTGTGGTCTCTCGTCTCTCTCTCTCTCTCTCTCCCCCTTCTCTCTCTTTGCTGTATGTATGTGTGTGTGTGTGAGCTGTGTGTGTGTGTGTGTGTGTGTGTGTGAGCTGTGTGTGTGTGTGTGTGTGTGTGAGCTGTGTGTGTGTGTGTGTGTGTGTGAGCTGTGTGTGTGTGTGTGTGTGTGTGAGCTGTGTGTGTGTGTGTGTGTGTGTGAGCTGTGTGTGTGTGTGTGTGTGTGTAGCTGTGTCTGCATGTGCTTTTTCTCTGTGTGCCTCTGCTATTGTGGTCTCTCGTCTCTCTCTCTCTCTCTCCCCCTTCTCTCTCTTTGCTGTATGTATGTGTGTGTGTGTGTGTGTGTGAGCTGTGTGTGTGTGTGTGTGTGTGTGTGTGTGTGTGTGAGCTGTGTGTGTGTGTGTGTGTGTGTGTGTGTGTGTGTGCTGTGTGTGAGCTGTGTGTGTGTGTGTGTGTGCTGTGTGTGAGCTGTGTGTGTGTGTGTGTGTGTGTGTGTGTGTGTGTGCTGTGTGTGAGCTGTGTGTGTGTGTGTGTGTGTGTGTGTGTGTGTGTGTGTGTGTGTGTGTGTGTGTGTGTGTGTGTGTGTGTGTGTGTGTAAGGTGCTTCTATCCCAGCAGTTCTTTCTGCACGTGGCTTCCCTGCCCCACTTGTTCTTTGAACCAACAACTAATAAGAGAGAAAGAGAGGGGGCAGAGAGAGAGAGAGAGAGAGAGAGAGAGAGAGAGAGAAGGGTGAAGGGGGAGCAGGATGGCAGAGACAGGGTGAGAGAGAAACAAATGATATGACGGTAGTGAGGGGAGGTCACAGAGTAAGAGGAATAGGAGTAGAGAGGAGGAGGAGGAGGACAGGGGGAAGGTGGCACATGGGAACATGAGAAGAGAGCTCTTTCTCTCTCTCTCTCTCTCTCTCTCTCTCTCTCTCTCTCTCTCATACAAAGTCTATATCGATGTTATATCGCTTAATCCAAAACAACGCCATAAAAGCTTCCATGCAGGATTTACTTTTATAAGTGTGTGTGTGTGTGTGTGTGTGTGTGTGTGTGTGTGTGTGTGTGTGTGTGTGCACGCAAGCGTGCAAGAACATACACATCTGTGCTCTGTCTCTGCGTTTGCGCATGGATGTGGTCATGTGTCCCTGAGGTTTGATGACTCTCTAATATCAGTTTGTTTGCTGCACAGTGTGTTGTATAGCCATCTTTAATTCTTGCATAAAAAAGAAACCTTACAGGACTTTTGCTTGTCCTTTGAGGTTAAACCTGAAGAGGGTTCTTTAAAGGGTTATACCTTCTAGTGGAGAGACTCTAACATTCTTCTCAATGACCCCATAACAGCATCGTGACTGACACAGAGCTCATAAGCTTTAGAGTGTTACACGAGTATTACACAGACAACTAATCAGAAAAGTGGCATTGGGACTGCTAACAGTCCAGGCAAAGCTATATTTTTACCTCAGCTCGGTGTTGTTTGTTTGTCTGTCTGTATGCAGGATTACAAAATCAAAATTACCAGCAGGATTTTCATGACACTAGGTAGAAGGGCTAGCATGAGTTATGGGCCAGCCATTACATGTGAAATCTGGAGTGGTATCTAATCACAGAGCAGATCCATGAACTTTGTTTAACTTTTCAGCATTTTGGCCTTGCCATTTACATTAATGAATTTAGCAGACACTTTTTTCCAAAGTGATTTACATATTACAAGGGCCATTGTACCCAGAGCAACTCAGGGTTAAGTGCCTTACTCAAGGGCACAACGGTGGAAGCCAGGAATTCAACCCACAACTTTTCAGGTTAGCCCAGCTCCTTAGCCACTACGCTGTCACTGCTGCCACCACCCACAATGCCCCTTGCTAAGGCATTTAGCCTGGGCAGAAGTCTGCACTCTCTGAGTCTCCTAGCACAAACAACTAATGATAAAGAACATCATAGAGATTATACTGATGGAGGTTATACTCATGATGATGATGATAATGATGATGATTATGATGATGATATCGCAATGAAAGTACTAAAAGTGGCATTCAGCACATCAGGAGTAGTGTGGGCGTCAATGTTTTGCTCAAGGACACTTTGACATGGCTGCTGAAAAACTCCTCTCCTTCATAAGATGACAGTGAAAATGAAAATGATGCGATGACATCTGATGACTTTGATGATGATGATGATGATGATGATGATAATACTAATTATTGATTAATGATAATAATGATTCTGATACTGTGATTCTGATGATTCAGATGATGGTGATGATGGTGATGGTGATGACGATGTGGTACTGATGAGTGTCCGTTAACTTGCAGGAGTCAGACAGTGCTGCACCAGTTCTGCTGCCCAGCTCCGGAGGCCCCAGAGAGAGAGGCCATCTGCTGCTCCGAAAGGTACGGGGATGAGGACTGAACTCTCTAGAAGAGTATGTATGTGCGTGCATGTTTGTGTGTTAGAGCTCAACTGATTGATCGGCTGCCCGATTAATCGGCCGATATTTGCCGTTTTTTAAATAATCGGCATTGGCTGATGTCTGAGTACATTAGGTCGATTAACAGTCAGGCACATCCACGGACAGCCCAGTGTTGTTGCTGCTGTAGAACACGTGAGACGTATGCTGCCCCCTGTGTCAATTAGATTATCAGCCAGACCTTTTGGAAGAGTACAACAACACTGTTCCTGGGAGAAAATGGCTTAAATTCGTATCTTTCAAAGCTCTAAATGTTTGATTGGTTAGCAATGCAATGTTTCTGTTTATAGAGAAAGAAAGTGCAAATACAACCGTCGCTACTTTGGATAGGCGATTGATAGTGAGCCTTCCACCAGCTGTAGCTTAGAGGTAGGGATGGGTAGCCTACCAATACCATCACCCAGAGGGTTAAATTATTACAGGCCAAATTGATAAGATCCGACATTATCAATTCTATTTTTGGTTTTTGGTGAATTTCTCTCTCTGTGTGCGGGGCGGAGCAGTTGTTGGGCGCACACGCACACACACACACACACACACACACACACACACACACACACACACACACACCTACAGCTTCAGACACGGAGCTAATCATGGCGGAAAAAAACTCTGTGTTCAAAAGCATGATTTACGGAGCCCAGGAGGCGTCATTGTAAGATATGTTTGTATATCAAGAGCATGTGAAAACGTTTGACTAAATCGTGCACACGTTTTACTAAATTGTGGTCTCGTTTTACTAGATTGTGTGCTCATTTTACTAAATTGTGCACTCATTTTACACATATTAATATGAGAGCACAATTTACTAAAATGAGCACACTATTTAGTAAAACGTGAGCACGATTTAGTAAAATGAGCGCACGTTTTCTGGATATACACCAAAAAATATCTTGCATTGACCCCTCAAGGGTTCCGTAGATTAGCCTGCACTTTCCTAGAGTTGATGCTGACAATTATTACTGACGATACTGAAATGATACCATGGCAAAATCGTAAAATATCTGGGAAAAAAAGGGCGCAGACCTCCTCCAAGTGTATTGAATCATTTGTGTTGAATTTGGTGCACTTTTGTAGTGTGCCTGTCAATTCTGGGTTCTTAACTCATTGAGTGCCTTTCCTTCCCATGCGTTGAGTGCCAAAAAGTTTTTAGCTTTTTTTTTAATTACGAAACTAGACACCTTATATGTGATTTTGGGAACTCTGTGATGAATGGAAATGAAATATATGACGATCTAAAACTCATGAAAACGCACAATCTGGACATTTTATCTGGACATTTTATCTGGACATTTAATCTTAAAACAAATTTTCGTGGGTTTATCACTAGTTGGCAGTCTCGCCAGATCTCGCTAGGTCACTTCCCGGAAACTTTACAGGCAACACTTCATATTTCATCAAAGACGCTACATCTCCATTTCTAGAAATAAAACAGGGATTATGATGAAAACTAGCCACTGTTTAGCTTGGGATTTCTTAGGAACAGAGGCATGTAGAAATAAACGGTTTGTACCCACTGAGAGCTTAAAGTCTCACCTTTCAAACAAGCCATAGTATGTGTCCATATCTATAACATAGAACACGCTGTGGCTCTACAAAAATCGTTAACAATGATCAAGATTGCTGGCACTCTGGGCCAAAGCTTCCGAAAACAGCGCGGCATTCAATGAGTTAACTTTTAAACTTCTTACATGTGTATTATTTTTGCTCAGTAAAATAGTAGTTTGTGTGTGATTAAGACCTTTATTGTTTGTTAATTTTTTTTTGCTTAATAGTTCATTTACATTGTGTGTTGTGTTTTGACAATAAATTACCTTTAAATAGCCAAATTAGGCTAGATCAAGGTCAGTGTTCAAATAACTGCATGCAAATCACTGAATGCTATGCAGAAGGGCCTAAACTTTAGGTCACCTGATGTAGGCTACCCTAGGCCTTCCTGTGGTAAATGGGATTTCTTTGATAGTTGCAAAGGGAAGATATCCGCACACTGTCTTCTTTGCTCCCATTGTTATTTAATAAATACGTTTCAACCACTCAGGTCTTTGTCAGATACACCATTACCTGTTGCAAAATATCTGTGCGTACATTCATACATTAAGTCTATTTCTTTCATAGTTTACATTATTTGCTACCACATATATAGCCTAAGTCGCTATTATTATTAGGACTCAACACACTTCGGTGGTAGGCCTGCTGCAGGCTTTAATGGGCACATTTTGGGTAGCCTATTCTACATCTAGGAAATAATTATTAAACAAATTGCAGTCTACATGCCATGACAAACATTGCCAGTATGACCGAATATTAAATAGATAATTTGCAAGTGACATAGCGTGAACATTGCGCTTTCACCACACTATGATCACAGTCGTTATGTCTTGTTATGTCAAAATTCACTGATGAAGGAAGGCTCGCTTTATCCCAGAATAAACCACACTTGTTTTACTTAGGCCTAGCCTATAGCTTAACTGAGGATATAAACTTGGCACTGATCACACAGGGGTTTGCACGGCGTGTCATCAGATCAGGACGTCGCCATATTGGAGATAATCGCCTCATTAGAAAGCATTAGGCACTGAAGTATATCCCTAACATCGTCAAGGAAAATGGTTAACTATTGCCGTGTTTTAGGTTGTACCAATAGGTCAGACCGAGAAAAACATCTGGAGTAGGTAACGACTTTCAAAAGTTATTAAAAAACCAGGGAGAAAGAAGAATAATGCCAGAAATGATCAGAGGAAGGGGGGCGCTTGTGGTTGGACTTGGTACTGCGTCTCACTTACCCAACTCATATGGATCTGCACTGCCAATAAACCGCAATTTCTCGAAATATCGCGCCTCCAACATGGCCATGCAGCTGGGTTACCGCCCAGAATGTGACGTCCGTGCAAACCCCTAATAGACTATTTGTTAACCTGTCATTCTTTGAACTCTTTAAAAATGTTGCCATAGCCTATGTCTGCGAGGTGCTTAGCCAAGTTCTATGTGTAGCCTACTTCCCTTTGAATGGCTTTGAAACATATTTTAGAGACGCGCCTCAATGTACCTGTTGGCTTGCCTTCACTATCCGCGATGTATCCGAAATAGTTTCAAATTTCACTTCGACCTTTTGTTTTATCCACAAGTCGAGGACTGTCGGCAAAAAACTTTTGTTTGCTGCGCACTCACTCACTCAGAGCTGCCTGCTTGACACACCCACTTGCCTAGATGCGTGCAAGGAGCATGAAGAGTGGGAGCAGTACACACAGACACAGAACGCTATTCCAAAAACGACGGAAATCGTATCGTTTTTTGCGTCAGGGCATCGTGATACCTTTCTAGTATCGGTGTGTGTGTGTGTGTGTGTGTGTGTGTGTGTGTGTGTGTGTGTGTGTGTGTGTGTGTGTGTGTATGTGTACTATTATTTGCTGTTGCCTCTCTAGTCACTGATCTGGCTAAATATATCCTCCCTTCTCCTCAGGTTGTTGGGAGTTCAGTGTGTGTGTGTGTGTATATGAGTATATTTGCGTGCGTGTTTGTGTGTGTACCATCTGTGTATGCATGTATATGTGTGTGCGTGTGTGTGTGTGTGCGTGTATTTGTGAAGGCATGTATGTCTATGAGCTTGTGTGTCTCTGTGTGTGTGTGTGTGTGTGTGTGTGTGTGTGTGCGTCTGCATGTCCGTGTGTGTGTGTGTGTGTGTGTGTGTGTGTTTGCTATAGGGTGTGTATGGCAGGGTAGCAAGGTGGTGTGTTGTAAGCCAGAGGCTTGAAAAGAGAGTGTGGGGAAAGAGAGGTTGTGTGCTGGCATCTGTCTCATCATTTAATCATGGCACAGTGTTTACCTCAACTCTCCCTTTACCTCTCTATATCACTCTTTCTCTCTATCTTCCTTTCTCACTCTCTCCCTCTCTCTAACACACACACACACACACACACTCTTCTCACTCTCTCACTCATTCTTTCTCCCACTCTCTCTCACTCCTTCACTCTCTCTTTCTCTTCTCTTTCCCTTTATTCCTCGCCCTCTCTCTCCTGCTCCCTATCTTCCTCACGCTATATTTCCATCTGTCTCTCTCTTTCTCTCTCTCTCTCTCTTTCTCACACACACACACAGACATACACCCACTCCCTCTTTTTTCAGAGACTGAAAATGTTTTCTTGAGACAACAGAATTGCTCGCTCTCTGTCCCTCTGCTGATGCTTCTTCATCGCTCGCACTCTTCCTCCCCCTCCTCCTCTTCCTCCTCTGTTGTCTCCCTGACTTTCTATTTATCTCTCTCTCTCTCCTGGCACCCTTCTGTCATTCTCTCTCTACCTCTCTATCTCTCTCTCCTTCCCTCCTCTCTCGGTCTTCTTTTCTCTCCATCACTGTCTGTTTCTCTCCCAGTGTCCCTGTCTTCCCCTTTCTGTGCACCTGCCCCCCCCATGTCCCCCTTTCTGTCTCTGTCTCTACCTCCCTTCCTCTCTATTTATAACTCGCGCTTTCTCCCTTTCTATCTCCCTCTCTCTGTCTGCTCCCATCCCCCTTTAACCCCCGTCTCTCTGCCCCCCCACCCTCTCTCTCACCCCCTGCTCCCTTTTTCTATTTATCCATCTCTGCCTCCCCCTCTCTATTCCTCCTTTCTCTCTATTTATATCCCTTTTTCTCCCTCCCTCTCTGTCTTTCTCTTCCACTTTCTCTCTTTCCCTTCTTCTCTTTCCCAGTCTTTCTGCCCTTCTCTACCTTCTCCCCTCCTCTCTTGTTCTCTCTTTCCTTCACTCGTTCATGCATACCCTCTTTCTTTCTCTCCACCAGTGAGAGGTGCATACAGTAGGCTAGGCACTGTTTTCCCTTCATCAGTAATGCCCTCTCAGTGTAGTTGATACAGCAATTTAATCAGCACTCTCATTTATTTCTGTTTCGAAGGCGACAGCAGTGCTGCTGTACTGCACCCAGAAAGCCAACTCTTACAGCACGAGAACACAAGAGCTCTGGAACGTCTCTCTCTCTCTCTCTCTCTCTCTCTCTCTCTCTCTCTCTCTCTCTCTTTCTCCCCTCAACCTGAGAACAGAGTGTCTCCCATCACACACAGCTCTGAAACATCTATCTCTCTCTCTCTCTCTCTCTCTCTCTCTTTCTCCCCTCAACCTGAGAACAGAGTGTCTCCCATCACACACAGCTCTGAAATGTCTCTCTCTCTCTCTCTCTCTCTCTCTCTCTCTCTCTCTCACTCTGTCTTCCCTCACCCTGAGAACAGAGCCTCTCCCATAACACATCTCTGAGACTCCTCTGTCCGTTTCCCCTCAGCAGGAGAACAGAGTGTCTCCCATAGCACAGCTCTGACAAGACTCTCTCTCTCTCTCTCTCTCTCTCTCTCTCTTTCTCTCTTTCTCTTTCTCACTGTCTCCCCTCAGTAGTGTCTCTGCCACCTTTATTAGTGGAGTCGTGAGGCCTGTTAGAGTAATGAGCATTTCCAATCAGGCTCATTAGGGCCGGCCAGCACCGATGCTCCTCCTGCTTGTGGACAGCTAATGATGCTGATAATTTCATGGGGAACCACCAGCTATTGATTCTCCACACCTCCTCTGGTCATTGGCTGTTCAGCCACCGGATCATGTAGGCCTGCCATGCATCATAACAATAAATAAATGTGTGTCCAGTCTAAAGCAGATGGACAGCTGTCCTCTGTCGATGAGGCGTGACAGTCGAGCATGCGGGTTTTATGTACTGATGATGTTGATGAACAGCCATGAAAGAGGGATACCCCTCATATGAAGTAGCCTATGTGTATAGGGGTGAGACTGTACATTGGTGCTGTAACCCTTTGATGCTGTTCTTGTGTTCAGTATTTAAGCTTCTGCCCTAATATCTACCAGTGCAAACTAGGGGTAGTCATTAATAGTGCTGTGTAATTACAGTGCATGAAAATGCCCTGTTCTGTTATCCGAAGTCTTCTTCTTCTTCTTCTTCTTCTTCTTCTTCTTCTTCTTCTTCTTCTTCTTCTTCCCACCAAATTTCTGCGTCTAATTCAGCTTCAACCGTTTAACGTAGAAACTTCGTTCAAACTTTGTAACGTAGGTCTTGAAAAGGACACTTGAGGAATGTATTTTTCACTTTTGTAAACTTCATACTTTTTCCCCATAGACTTTGTATGGGGACTATGACATCATAATGGGCTAATTAACTTGATTTGCACCTGTATCAACTTCCAGCTGCTCAACTAGGTCCCATCAAAAAGCCAGTTAAACTGATTGCACCTGTATCAACTGCTTTCTGCTCAATTAGGCCAACTCTCTCTGTGTATCTCCATTCTACAAGGATATAAAGGACATTCCATCCAACTTTCTATCCATTCATCCTCTTCAAACCATTCACTCATCCACCCATTAAACTATCCATCAACATCCATTAAGCAATTTGCCTATCAACATCCATTCAACTTTCTTTCTATCAACATCCATTACACTATGGTCCACTATCTACATTCAACTTTTAAACTATATACTCTGTCTCAGGCTTTAAGCATACAATCTGGCTCTACAGATCCTGTTCAACTATTTCCTCTGCCCACAACTGTTTCAAAATAAATGTCCTCACTACAATAATTCACTAATAAATAATTTAACTATTTAAACTACTCAACTATTTAACTTGTGGTCAAAAATATCCAGGCAACACTCAGGTGTGAGGAACCACTGCAGGTTTATTCACGATACCGGGAGCAGGTCACTAGCAACAGCATGTTCCAGTAACACAACTCAAATTCTCTAGGGCGAAGCCCCATCTTATACATGTTAATTACATTGGTAATACAAATCACATGAGTACAATCCTCATACATACAGAAATACAATAATACATACTGTATACACTTCTTGGACATAGCATGTGATCCATGCGCCATACAAGTCATGGGGCTACTCCAAGTAAGTAGATAATTGGTCCATACAATACATATACATCCTTCAGCATTCTCTTGCCATAGTCTAGTTCCTGTCGGGATATTCCTAATATTACTGCCTAAGGCAGAATACCCTTAACTCGTGACAAAAGGGGTCGCATGACCTTTATTAGAAAATCATGACATGGAGAGAACAAATGACAGACAAAGCAAAGTTGATGCACAGTATTGAATGTATAGAAAGCATACAAAGAATATATATAAGTAAATGAAATGTTAATCACTTCTATGTAATAAATGTAGATTAGTATTCACTTCTAATACATGTAAAATTATTAGTAATCCAAAATTTCTCCTTCAAACTGTTCAGCCATTTCAACTGTCAGTTGTTATCAACTATGACTTCTGCCAACTGTTATCAAATAAAAGTTTGTTTTACATTTTATGTTAATATACAGTATGTTTATATTTTCATGCACTGGTAATTTCCTCGAAATTACATTTTCTAGTGAAGCTTGTTATAGTCATTATAATAAGTGCTTATTAGCAATGCTAATGGCCTAGCGATGCTAACAATGTTTACTCTGTGGTCCCACAGCCCTGCATTACTGCCCTCTGGAGGGAAGGAGGATGAGGCGGGACAGAAGGGGAAGTCCAGCCAACCAGATGCCTCTACCTGTGCACACTCTCCCCAGTACAATCTCACAACTGACCTAGAGGAGACACAGGTCTGGTCAAACACTCATACACTGGCCGGCACACACACACATAGGCACACACAAATACACATATGCCCACAAACACACACTCACACAGACATGTATCTATAAAGCAAGAAGCGTCTGTGTGTCTGTGTGTCCGGATGCCTGTGGCACACATATCTCGCTGACCGTTTGTCAGACTGATTTCAAACTGGTGGCAGGTGTCTTGCTACAGGCATGAGTAAGTGGAGTGCCAAATTTGACGTTGTTTGAATAAGAAATGCAAAAGATATCGTTAAATATATTGGTAAAAGAAGCACACATTGACTTTCGCCGCTAGCCACTCCCCCTCCCACACAGCACTGTACTGTAAGCTACCAGTGAGGATAGAAGCAGGGCTTTGGCAGAACTGGATCAGTGTAGGTTACACAGGGAAAAACTTAAGCGAGTGCAAGATGTGTATGTCTGACCTCAACAATAGCCTACAGACCCCCTGTATGCGATTTGCTTGCATAAAATGACTCCGTGGATTTTGCAACCACACGCCAACACACACACAGGTATGCAGTGGCTCTTCAAAATTACGTAAAAAATGATGTGCAATAAACGGACACTTTGAATAGCCCAGGCTACTTTGGACTGTCTTTAGACTTTGAATAAGCAAACGACAATTCCAACTGCAAGGTCCTAAATTGAAACGAGCGATAATGGTCCCGAATTAAAGAACGTCTCAGAATGCCACACATGCAAAGCATAACCATCGACAAGCAACCAGTGGCAGACAGAGTATGATGAGAGTCACTTATAGGCCACCTGAGACTGTTTTTGAGTCACACCATTGCAAATTTCATAAGATAATGCATCATTCCACAAAATGGTTTGTTTTCTCTATCATCAAGTTATTCAATAGGCTAAGCATATAGCCTTGACTCAAAACAGCTGTTAGGATTATGTCATTTTGATTTGTAAAAAAATTCACATGCAGCCATGCTTAAATTCTGCTCACTTTCAATATTTATTATATTATTATATTATCTGTAGCCTATTCATTATTGAATGCTTACCTGGAATTATGTTTTTCCCTATCATCCTATTTTTAAAGCAGGCCTACCTGCAGGCATGTAATTAAGCTACAGGAATAGCATGTTTGAACGGGCACTGCACTAGTACTGTAAACACACACAAAACACACACACACACACACACACACACACACACACACAAAACACACACACACACACACACACACACACACACACACACACACACAGACACACAAAACACACACACACACACACACACAGACACACAAAACACACACATACACACACACACAGACACACAAAAAACACACACACACACACACACACAGACACACAAAACACACACAGACACACAAAACACACAGAAACAGAAGCAACACAGACATTCTTGCTATTAAGACACCACTTTCACACACATAAGTAACACAACAAACACACAGCCATTAATGGCTTGGCACTGTGTGATATGCACACACACATAAGTAACACAACAAACACACAGCCATTAATGGCTTGGCACTGTGTGATATGCACACACACACACAGAGTGCTTGAGAGCGCCTCTCACTGACATCTTAGCACCGAGATGACAGGTTGTCATGGTAACCACAGCTGTGCCCCATGGGTTGGCTGGTTAATAACGGAATCACACACACACACAGACACACATGAACACACACACACACACACACACACACACACACACACACACACACACACACTAACTGTGTTCATGTGGTTGTGTGCATGTCCCTGCATGTCTGTGTCAGAGCATATACATATGGGTTGTGTGTGTGTGTGTGTGTGTGTGTGTGTGTGTGTGTTTGAACACAGGTGTGAGGCCCTGTGTATGTGTATGTGTGTGTGTGTGTGTGTGTGTGTGTGTGTGTGTGTGTGTGTGTGTATACGGTATGTCTATGGTACTCAGCCCCTCACGTCTGTCTGTTATGGGGGTTGTCAGCCGGGCCGGGGCTGGGGGGGGGGAGGCCAACACACTGGGCACTCAAACAGGACACTCTGCAACACGCCACCGTCATCGGAGAGCCGCGCTCCAAAATAACAGCCTCGACACGCACACTGCTTCATCAACTCCTGCCAGTAATGAATTTCCAGTCTATTTGTAATTGGATTGGACAGGAGTGGATGAGAACAGGGAGCAAGCTCACAGGGAGCTACGATGGGAAAATAGAATAGAATTGCTGCATAAAATAGGATGGAATAGGAGGATACGATAGGATAGGATCAGGTTGGGTAGTAGAGGAAAATAGGGAGGACAGGATTGGATGGGAAAGAGCTGTATTTATATAATTGATTATATATATATATATATATATATATATATATATATATATATATATATATATATATATATATATATATATATATATATATATATATATATATATATATATATATGGCTCTGGGCTAAGATACAATTAAATGACATTAAATTCAATTAATAAAATGTTATCTATTCTCGAAGGGCAATTCCAAAGACATCGGGCATTATTAAGAACATATAGAATATGTAAGCATGGACGGATAGGATGCCATAGGATTGGAAAGGATATGGTTAAACTGAGGTTTGGATTGGATAGGATAGGATAGAATAGGGTAGGATAGAAAAAGGTAGGAGTGTATAGGATTTGACAGGTCACGATAAAAAGAATTGGATCAGGATCGGATAGCCAAGTTTATCCCCAGTATGAAGAGTAACACTGAATAGGATGGGAGAGAATTAGACAGATTAGAACAAGTGAACAGAACAGGACAGAACTGCGATGTAGAGGAGGACAGGGACAGGATAGGTATGGTAGGATTTGATAAGATAGTGAGCATACTGTGTAATGGACAAAGAGATAAGTTCCTTAAATACCTTATGCAGAGGAAGAGTGGCGACTTACACAAGGACATGAGTAGGAAAGGGAGAATGCTATTCTGTTACTCCATTCCACACACAAACACACACACACACACACACACACACACACACACACACACACACACACACACATACACATACAGGCAGACACACACACGCACACACACAAACACACACACACACACACACACACACACACGCACACACACACACACGCGCACACACACACGCACACACACACACACATACACATACAGGCAGACACACACACACACACGCACACACACACGTACACACACACACACACACACACACAATGATTATAAGGCTTTTGTCTCCTTTTCTTTGTACCCTACGGCGTACGCTGTAGGCTTTGATTGATGACAAAGTCTGCTATTGTTAGTGGCACTCGTGTTGGCTCCATCATTAACACGGGTAGACGTTGTTCCTAATTTAGAAGCAAAGCGCTTTGATGATGTCACTAAGGGCTGGGTGAGGAAGCAAGCTCAGTGTGTGATAGGTAATGTCCAACAACACAAACACAGCTGGCATGGTTTAAATTTAGAAAAGAGACTTTGAAAGTCTTCTGTGAATTATATTGTCATGAGTCTTAGTTAAAGGACAAACAGAGAACTGCTTTGATTTATTCAGTCGTACCATAGAGTAAAGCATATCGTACCATAGAGTAAAGCATGAAGTGCAGCACGGCACTGTGGGATTGTGGAGTGTTTTGATCTGACTGAATCTTCACGGGGATTGATTGCAGTGTTTGTACCTATAAATATTCTTTTGATGAAATCAATTATAGAACTGTGAGAGCTTGTGTAAATATGTAATATACTCCAGAGTGTTACTGTCTAGGATCACGTTATTTAAACTTGTATAATTCACTTTTACAGTAATTGAGCCATTTGATTTGATTTTATTGCACTTTCCTGCGACTAAATCTGTTTCTAAAAGGATTATACGTTTGATTAGATGCTAAATCTCCTCTTACCCCCATTCTCTGCCTCTCCTCTTCTCTCCCTGTCTCTCCCACTTTCTAATCTTTTTTTTTTCATTGTCTCTTCTTCCATCTCTTCCTTTTTTTTGTGTTTCTCGCTCTTCCCCATTCTTCCTTCCTCTTTCCCCAACTTTCACTCGTTCTCTCTGTCCCCGCCTCCACCCCTCGCCATAGATAGAGGACTTGGAGCGTAAGTACGGCGGTCCGCTGATTGCGCGGCGCGCGGCCCGTAAGATCCAGACGGCGTTCCGCCAGTACCAGCTCAGCCGCAACTATGAGAAGATCCGCAACTCGATGTCGGAGCGGCGTGAGCCGCGGCGCATGTCGGTGCGGCGCGTGCGGCTGCCACGGGAAGGCTTTTCGGCCGAGCAGGCCCTCGTGGAGGGGTGCAAGCTGATGGGGATCCCCCTCACGCACTCCGCCTCCGCACCCTCCTGTAGCGGCGGAACACTCACCAACCTGGAGGACACCTTCACCGAACAGGTAACTCACACACACATACATGCACATCTAGAGGCCACCTTCACCGAACAGGTAACTCACACACACATACATGCACATCTATAGGCCACCTTCACTGAACAGGTAACTCACACTCATACACACATACATGCACATATAGGCCACCTTCACTGAACAGGTAACTCTCTCTCTCTCACACACACACACACACACACACACACACACACACACTGTGGATAACCATAGGTAGAAAGCACACACACAATACACAACTCTACTGGGGGTAACCATCAGGTGATGGGCAAGGGAAACACACACACTCCTGTGAATACACAGTCATACAAAAATAGACTTAATCGAATTAAAGATGTAGCTGTGAGGTGAAGACTAAGGTGTCTTCACATCCTGCAGGTGCAGTCGCTGGCACGCTCCATAGATGAGGCTCTGAGCACCTGGTCCACCATCAGACCTGAGGAGGGGCCGACAGGTGAGGGGGGAGGAGGCGGTGGAGAGGAGGGGTGCTCTGGCGCAGGTGCGCCCCCCTCCAGAGGGGACGGCGGTCTGCTGGTGGACCCCGATACGATCCGCGTGGCGTGCGGCGAGAACCTGCCCCGCAGTGCCAGCAAGCTGATGCTGGCCTTCCGCGACGTCACCGTGCAGATTGACAACCGCAACTACCGCTTGTCCTCCTCCGCCGTGCTCGAGTCCGTCGCCCTCGGCAACAGCAAGCCCGACGGCCCACCGCAGGGACCGCCGCCGCCACCACCGGCGCCATCAGAGTCCCGCCGTGTCAGCGTCCAATCAGAGGGTGAGCCCGAGTTTCCCGCCCCGCCATCCCGGGAGGAGATGGAGGAGGAGGGGGTGGACGGGGATCCATCGGGGGTGGAGGCCGAGATGGGGAGGCCCGGAGGCAGGGGCAGCAGGAGGTCCAGTCAGGTGCGGCCCGAGGCGGAGGCCGTCAGCGGCGGCAGCAGCACGTCCACGTCTGGCCAGTCGGCCTGCGAGACTATGGTCCTCTCTCTGCCCCGCCCACACTGCCAGGACACGAACACCTGCGGAACGCTCTCCACAGATACGGCCCGGAAACGCCTCTACAGGATTGGCCTCAATCTCTTCAACCTGTGAGTAGAGTAAACACACACACACACACACACACACACTGTTTTTA
>NC_055967.1:32799961-32807461 GCF_018492685.1 Alosa sapidissima
AGGGGATTACGTCCTGCTCTACAAACACTTATTCTGTCTCTCTCTTGCTGTTGTTCCTCACGCACACACACTCGCACGCACATACACACATGCCCACACTCACTCACACACACTTTTACTGTTATTTAGGTTGGACATAAAGAATGTGTTCTGACTACTGTCTGGATCTCACAAACGGCAAACAGACTTGGAGGGAAAAAATAGATGAAAGACCAAAGTATAAAATATATTGAAAGCAAACATCAAACATATCAACATAGATAGATAGATAGATAGATAGGTAGATAGATAGATAGATAGATATATTCAAGGTCTCAGTAGCATGCACACATCACACACAACATTCACTAACAACATAATTAACATGATGACACATACTGTACAACACAGACTGAAGTCAACAATAACCATACTGCATAACCCATATGGCTGAAGACACAGTCTCTGTCAGCTATCGTAAAAGTACCAATTCCCGCCCCTTTCGTTTGAATATTGGAAAACAATGTTTTCCAATATTCCAATTAATACTTCAGAATAATATTTGATTGATGAACCTTACATTTTGCTTTTTAGCTTTTTTGTGTGTTTTAGCTTTAAGTGTGTAGATTTGAACAAAGTCTGGTTTGGTTCTTACGGGGAGCTTTTACTAAAATATTGGTATTTTGTTTACTGTGCTTGGAGTTTGGTGCTGGGCTGGTGGGTGGATTTTGTACACACAGACTTAAAACACTGTTTACAGCTCTTTGAGTAACTGTACAATGTAATTTTTGGTACAGAGATAATTTAGATACCCTTATGGAGTGGGTGCTTGTGTTTCTTTAGGAATCCGCTGTCTTGATTTGTATATAAATGAATATTAAGTGACACATACACGGAAAAGGGCGAAAATAGGTAATTTCCGATACCACCTCCATAGACCCACAGTAGAAAGATAAGACATAAGATAGACAGACAGATAGACAGATAAGACAGGACACACACTCAAACATGTTAGCAATGCCAATGAGGAGTGCATGACAGTGCAGGTCCCCAACCACAGGAAGTGACATCACTGAGCTTCAGTCTAGAGTCCAAAGCTGGCACACACTTGCACATCCATGCAAATACACTCATACACATACACATAAGACTAAGTTGGCTATGGTGGCTGTTGTGCCAAGTTTTGATGTGTGTTCAATTTCCTATGACTCCATACAGAAACCCGGATAAAGGCATTGAGTTCCTGATCTCCCGCGGATTCATCCCAGACACACCCATTGGCGTGGCCCACTTCCTGTTGCAGAGGAAGGGGCTCAGTCGACAGATGATCGGAGAGTTCCTGGGAAACGCCAAGAAGCAGTTCAACAGAGACGTGCTTGAGTAAGTCCTATTGTGCGTATGTGTGTATGTGGGCCTGTGTGTGTGTGTGTGTGTGTGTGTGTGTGTGTGTGTGTGTGTGTGTGTGTGTGTGTGTGTGTGTTTATATGTATGTGTATGCACAGAACATACACCATGTGTCTATGGGCAAAGGTGCTTGTGTGTGTGTGTGTGTGTGTGTGTGTGTGTGTGTGTGTTTTAAGCATCTGTGTGCATCTGTGACATACAGATGCACAAACAATAGAGAGATTGAATGAGAAGAGAAGAATGAGAAATGAGAAAAGAAAGAGAATGAGAAGATGACCCTGAGGAAGAGGAGAATGTGAAGTCACTCTAGCGAACCCTGAGGAAGAGGAGAATGTGAAGTCACTCTAGCGATAGCGTGTCTTTCAGCAAGAGAGTATGAGGCCGGTCGGCTGGCCGGCTGACTGGACAGTGACAAGAGAGAGCAAGTGCGAGCCCTTGCGTAGCACAAAACGAGGGCCGACAGATGTGGTGTGTACTGTATGTATGACGTCAGTATCGGCCACTCTGGCTCCGCGGACTTTTCTGGAAGAGAGGAGTGAGCCAGCGCCAGCGCCTCGCCTCTCGAGCTGTCGCGTCGCGTCAAGTTCGCACACGACAGGAAGTAGGTCACAGGAGAAAAGCACCAAAGAGGATTTGCTCATCATGCACACACAGCCACTGGAGCCGCCCCCGCCCCCACCACCAACGCTTTCCAGGCAAACCCTCGACCACATCGTAGCAACCCGTCAGAGGGACACGACCACACACATATGGCTCTGCGAGCGCATGGAATCCGTATGTTAATCTATAGGCAGATTCTAGAGCCGCTCTCAAGGAACAGAGAGGCTTCTTAAATAGCGCTAAGGCGCTGAGAGGACACTGGCTCCTTTGTGCCAGTGCTGCCGGATGGGGGAAAAAGGATGACTGTCCACAGTTTCCAATGGCTAATGGAGAGCCCATGTGTCTGCGGGGCGACTGGGATGTGCTGAACCAGCATGGCTTCTCCCTGTCCACAGCACAGTTGGTGCCTTTGGTGTATTTTTTATTGTCCGCCCATCTTCTGTGTGGGCAGTAGCAGCGGTGGCAGCACATTTTGAAGGGGAAGTGGATTCGATGGCCTGGTTCTACAGCGTAATCAGCTTGTTACAGTGGGGCTTAGTGAGCAGGAGTAGGAGAGCCTCAGCAGCTGCCATGGCTTGTCTGCTCCTAATGAGAAAGCCAGTGCTGCCATAGACCGGAATCTCCCCTAACATCGCAGCCACAGAGTGTAGGTCTACGCTAAGCCACCGAGCGCTTGACACACTGATGAATCTCACTTCATATGTTACACTTGTCTCTATGAGGAACTTCAATATGGTTTTGAAAGTACATTTTTCCTCTAAAACCTGTGCTACTGCCACTATCTAAAAGGGAAGCAAGAACCTTGCAAACACCAACAAGAAACAGCATGCTAAGAATGCTAACTGATGTCTTTTAGCAATATAGTTGGCAATATAGTTTTATGTTGTGAAAGCTTCTTTTTCTTAACATCCTGGCCCACAGCACTACGTCATACTCTACATCGTACATAACCTGTACATGACCTAAAAGGGAAATGATTGGCATCTTTTCAGGTTGTTCCCATGACCACATACCATACAAATTAATTTGAAGATGAAACCAAAATTAGTTGCCATATAAAACATCAGAAGGTTAACCTATGTAACGTTTTTGCTTTAAGTTTGCTTTAAGTTTATTTCACTATCTATCTATCTATCTATCTACCCCCCCCCTGTCTATCTACCCCCCCTATCTACCCCCCCCATCTACCCCCCCCCCCCGTCTATCTACCCCCCTATCTACTCCTTTCATCTCTCTCTCTCTCTCACTGCTCAGACGTTGGCATTGTTATGTACGCGTCATGACTCCATGGTTTGAGGACTGATTCAATAAATAGATGTTAAACCTCTCTCCTGCCCCCCCTCCTCTCTTTCTCCCTCCCCTCCCTGGGATAGCTGTGTGGTGGATGAGATGGACTTCTCAGGGCTGGAGCTGGACGAGGCGTTGAGGAAGTTCCAGGCGCATATTCGCGTCCAGGGAGAGGCCCAGAAGGTGGAGAGACTCATCGAGGCATTCAGGTGAGACACACACACACTCACATGCTCAAATACATATCAAGAAACACACTGCCTCACACTCAAACACACACACACACACACACACACACACACACACACACACACACACCCCTCACATGCTCAAACACATTTTAACAAATAAACACACACACACATACAGAAACACACCCTCAACCCCTCATTCTCACAAACACATACCGACACAAAAACACATACCAATAAAAATGTGTCCTTCAGCAAGTGTGTGTGTGTGTGTGTTTATGTGTGTGTGTGTGTGTATGAGAGAGAGAGGATGTGAACTCAGTGAGCGTTGATTGTCATTGCATGAATTTAAACGTCCTCTCAGTGCATTATGAATGCAGGTGATGGTGGCGGTCTGGAGCTGCTCAGGAAGTCTTGTTTACACTCTTCAGGATGCTGTGCCTCTCTGCCACACACACACAGACACACACACGCACATAAACACACACACACACACACACACACTGAAAAATAACATGATTATGTGACAGTCATGAATATGTAATGCTCACTTTGGTTTAAAAATAACTCCGGCACACAATCAAAGGTCTTCATCCTCAGCTCCTTCTCTCTCCTTCCCTCTTCTCTCATCTCTCTCCTCGTCTCATCTCATCTCCTCATGGCCTCTCCATCACTCCCTCTGTCTTCTCCCACCTCCTCTCCTCTCTCCTCTCTCCTCTCTCCTCTCCTCCAATCTCTTCCTCTCCTCTCCCCTCCTCTCCTCTCCTCTCTCCTCCTCTCTTCTCCTCTCCTCTCCTCTCTCCTCTCCTCCCATCTCCTCCTCTCCTCTCTCATCCTCTCCTCTCCTCTCCTCTCTCCTCTCTTCTCTTCTCCTTTCTCCTCCTCTCCTCTCCTCTCTCCTCTCCCCTCCTCTCCTCGCATCTCCTCCTCTCCTCTCTCATCCTCTTCTCTCTCCTCCTCTCCTCTCCTCTCCTCTCTCCTCTCCTCCACCCATCTCCTCCTCTCCTCTCCTCCCATCTCCTCCTCTCCTCTCTCATCCTCTCCTCCACCCATCTCCTCCTCTCCTCTCTCATCCTCTCCTCTCTTCTCCTTTCTTCTCCTCCTCTCCCCTCCTCCTCTCTTCTCCTCCTCTCCCCTCCTCCTCTCCTCCTCTCCCCTCCTCCTCTCCTCCACCCATCTCCTCTCTCGTCTGCTCTCTCTGCCTTATGATTTGATCTCCACCTCCTCACTTCCTTCCTCCTCCATGAAATTGTCACTTTGTTGTTGCTCTGATAAAGCATCTCTCTCCTCCGACTTATTCCCACTCCCCTTTGTCTTCTCTCTCTCTCTGTCTCTTTCTCTCTCATGCACAACATATATCTCCCTCCCCTTCACTTTAACTGTCCTTCACTCTTCACTCTTTCATCATCTCTCCCTCCCTCTCTCTCTCCCTCTCTCTTTCCCTCTCCTTCTCATTTCTCTTCCTCCTCCCTCGTTGACTCCCCCTGTTTTCTGCTCTCTCTCTCTCTCTCTCTCTCTCCCTCCCTCTCTCTCTCTCTCTCTCTCTCTCTCTCTCTCTCTCTCTCTGTGTATCCATTCCTCTCAATGTTCGCTTGAGTGTGTGTGGGTGGAAGGCAGTGTTTGAGAGGAAACAGAGAATAAATGGTATCCCACGGCAACAAAGTGCCACAGTCTCAATCTCATGGCGGAATCCATAAAACCAAGCCCTCAGGCACGAGAACCTCTCTTTCTTCTCCCTGCTCTCTTTCTCCCTCTCTCCCTCTTTCCTTCTCTATCCCCCCCCCTCCCCTCCCCTAGTCTTCTCTCTGTGACCTGAGAGTCCATTCATCTGAATAGAGTAATCTCGTGCTTATATAGTGTGAAGCTAAGCCATGCATAAGTGTTTCTCCTGTAGTTTCTGTTGCAATCTCATGCTCTCCCTCCCCCCCCCCCACTCTCCCCTTACTCTCCCCCACCCCCACACCCCCCCCCCCCACTCTCCCCTTACTCTCCCCCCACACTCTCCCTCCCCCCCCCCACTCTCCCTGCTCCCCCCCCCACTCTCCCTCTCCCCTTACTCTTCCCCCCCCCCCCACTCTCCCTCTCCCCCCCCCCCCACTCTCCCTCCCCCCCCCCTCACTCTCCCTCTCCCCCTTTCTCACTCTCCCCTTACTCTCACTCCCCCCCCACTCTCCCCCCCCCCCACACTCTCCCTCCCCCCCTTACTCTCCCCCCCCCCCCCCCACACTCTCCCCCCCCCCCCCCCACACTCTCCCTCCCCCCCCTTTCTCACTCTCACTCTCTCTTTTCCATTTATCTTCTCCTTCTCTGCCTTTTCCTCTGTCACCTGCTGTGTTTCTCCTCCTGTATTATCCCTCTCTATCTCCTCCTCCTCCTGTCTTTCTCTCTCTATCTCCTCCTCCTCCTGTCTTATCCCTCTCTATCTCCTCCTCCTCCTGTCTTATCCCTCTCTATCTCCTCCTCCTCCTGTCTTTCTCTCTCTATCTCCTCCTCCTCCTGTCTTATCCCTCTCTATCTCCTCCTCCTCCTGTCTTATCCCTCTCTATCTCCTCCTCCTGTCTTTCTCTCTCTATCTCCTCCTCCTCCTGTCTTTCTCTCTCTATCTCCTCCTCCTCCTGTCTTATCCCTCTCTATCTCCTCCTCCTCCTGTCTTATCCCTCTCTATCTCCTCCTCCTGTCTTTCTCTCTCTATCTCCTCCTCCTCTGTCTTATCCCTCTCTATCTCCTCCTCCTCCTGTCTTTCTCTCTCTATCTCCTCCTCCTCCTGTCTTATCCCTCTCTATCTCCTCCTCCTCCTGTCTTTCTCTCTCTATCTCCTCCTCCTCCTGTCTTATCCCTCTCTATCTCCTCCTCCTCCTGTCTTATCCCTCTCTATCTCCTCCTCCTGTCTTTCTCTCTCTATCTCCTCCTCCTCCTGTCTTTCTCTCTCTATCTCCTCCTCCTCCTGTCTTATCCCTCTCTATCTCCTCCTCCTCCTGTCTTATCCCTCTCTATCTCCTCCTCCTGTCTTTCTCTCTCTATCTCCTCCTCCTCCTGTCTTTCTCTCTCTATCTCCTCCTCCTCCTGTCTTATCCCTCTCTATCTCCTCCTCCTCCTGTCTTTCTCTCTCTATCTCCTCCTCCTCCTGTCTTATCCCTCTCTATCTCCTCCTCCTCCTGTCTTATCCCTCTCTATCTCCTCCTCCTGTCTTATCCCTCTCTATCTCCTCCTCCTCCTGTCTTTCTCTCTCTATCTCCTCCTCCTCCTGTCTTATCCCTCTCTATCTCCTCCTCCTCCTGTCTTATCCCTCTCTATCTCCTCCTCCTGTCTTTCTCTCTCTATCTCCTCCTCCTCCTGTCTTTCTCTCTCTATCTCCTCCTCCTCTGTCTTATCCCTCTCTATCTCCTCCTCCTCCTGTCTTTCTCTCTCTATCTCCTCCTCCTCCTGTCTTATCCCTCTCTATCTCCTCCTCCTCCTGTCTTATCCCTCTCTATCTCCTCCTCCTCCTGTCTTTCTCTCTCTATCTCCTCCTCCTCCTGTCTTATCCCTCTCTATCTCCTCCTCCTCCTGTCTTATCCCTCTCTATCTCCTCCTCCTGTCTTTCCTCTCTATCTCCTCCTCCTCCTGTCTTATCCCTCTCTATCTCCTCCTCCTCCTGTCTTATCCCTCTCTATCTCCTCCTCCTCCTGTCTTATCCCTCTCTATCTCCTCCTCCTCCTGTCTTATCCCTCTCTATCTCCTCCTCCTCCTGTCTTATCCCTCTCTATCTCCTCCTCCTCCTGTCTTATCCCTCTCTATCTCCTCCTCCTCCTGTCTTTCTCTCTCTATCTCCTCCTCCTCCTGTATTTCTCTCTCCAATCTCAATCACCCACTTACAGAATTCTTCCTTCTCTCCTTCTCTCCTTCTCTTCTTCTTTCTTTCTCTCTCTTCTTTTCCCCTCTCCTTCATGTCTTTCTGTTTTTTCTACAGTAGGTATGTGTGTATGTGTATGTGTGTGAGGTTTCTACAGTAGGTATGTGTGTATGTGTATGTGTGTGAGGTTTCTACAGTAGGTATGTG
>NC_055967.1:32814961-32819961 GCF_018492685.1 Alosa sapidissima
TTCTGGTTACTTTCTTTTTTTGAAATGGGCGAAGTTAGAGTCGCTACTTTGAATTTGAATGGGGCCAGAGACGGGAGGAAAAGAGCAGAATTCTATGAATTAAGCAGACAGAAAAATATTGATGTTTTCCTTGTTCAAGAGACACATAGCGACTTAACTAATGAAGTTGATTGGGTGAAGGAGTGGGATGGGCGTGCCATACTCAGTCACAATACGTCCTTAAGTGGAGGTGTTGCTATCCTCTTTTCAAAGTCGTTTCTTCCATATTCTTATGATGTGGAAGAGGTGGTTAAAGGAAGACTATTGAAAGTAAAAGCAGTTTTTGAAAATGATGTTTTTGTTTTCATTTGTGTTTATGCTCCTACCTTAGCTGCAGAGAGGATGTGTTTTTTGGATAAGCTTGGTGATGTTCTTGGTGCATGTAATAGTACTGATTTTCTTTTTCTGGGTGGTGATTTTAATTGTACTGCTGATATTTTAGATAGAAATCATGTAGAACCTCATGTAGCCTCTCGCAAGCGTCTTATTGAGTTAATTGAAGCATATGAATTGATTGACATATGGAGATCTTTTCACAAAAAACAAAGGCAATATAGTTGGTCTCATTGTCGTGATAATTATTTATCAATGGCAAGACTTGACCAAATGTACTGTTTTAAGCATTTTTTTAGTGCTTTTCGATGTTCCTATATCAGTCCTGTTGGTTTTTCTGACCATTCCATGGCATGTTGTGTACTTATAAAATCTGCGGTTAAACCAAAAAGTGCGTATTGGCATTTTAATAAGATGTTGTTGGACGATCAAACTTTTAGAGAAGCTTTTGCTGTTTTTTGGGAGAGTTTTAAGTTGGAGAAGCCTTTTTTTCCCTCTTTGCAACAATGGTGGGATGTAGCAAAAATTCAAATTAAACATGTATGTCAAAAATATACTTTCAATGTCAGTAGAGACCTAGCTAGATCCATGAAAACTTTAGAAAAGGAGATTGTGGATTTGCAAAATGTGGTTGATAACAAAGGAAATTCAGAACAAATAGAATTGCTTAAAAGTAAAAAAGTGGAATTGGCTGATTTTTTGGGGAAAAAAACACAGGGCGCTTTGATCCGCTCAAGAATACAAAATGTATCTGTAATGGATGTTCCGTCTAAGTATTTCTTTAATTTAGAGAAGAAAAATGGAAGAAAAAAGTTAATTCATGCTGTGCGCTCAGAAACAGGAACATTGTTGACTAAGCCAAATGAAATAAGACAACGAGTAAGGAGTTTTTACTCAGAACTTTTTAAAAGTGAATTGGTTGGAAATCAGGAGATTGAACGTGGTTTCCTTCATGACTTGCCAACGCTTTCAAAGGCTTCAGCAAAGATGCTGGATGGAGCTTTATCATTGAAAGAACTCTATACAGCCCTGATGGGTATGGAAAATGGACGTGCTCCTGGCATTGATGGACTGCCAGTTGAGTTTTACAAAGGCTTTTGGTCAGTATTGGGGAAAGATCTCCATGAAGTGCTGAATGACAGTATAGAGAAAGGAATCCTTCCTCTGAGCTGTCGAAGGGCTGTGTTGACACTGTTACCAAAAAAAGGTGACTTGACCGACTTGAAGCATTGGCGCCCAGTGTCTCTCCTGTGCATTGATGTTAAAATGTTTTCCAAAGCACTAGCAACTAGATTGAGAGAAGTGATGGAACAAATAATACATGTTGATCAAACCTACTGTATTCCTGAAAGGTCAATTTTTGACAATATTTTCCTTGTTCGAGATGCAATTGAAGTTTCTAGTAAGTTAAAAAAGAATTTTGGATTTGTTTTCATGGATCAGGAAAAAGCTTTTGACAGAGTTGAGCATAAGTATTTATGGGGGGTGTTAGAGGCTTTTGGATTCAATTCGGGTTTTATTCATTTAATTAAGGTGCTCTATAATGACATTGAGAGTATAGTGAAAGTTAATGGTGGTTTGTGTCCCCCTTTTAAAGCACTAAGAGGTGTAAGACAAGGTTGTTCATTGTCTGGAATGCTCTATTCCATGGCAATAGAACCTTTGCTTCACAAATTAAGGTGTAAAATGACTGGCTTTTCTCTGTCCAATTGTGAAAAGGTTTTTTGTTTATCAGCATATGCCGATGATTTGGTTGTAGTAGTCAATGATCAAAATGATGTTGATACCTTAAATGATGTTGTGAAGGATTTTGGAGTGATATCATCTGCAAAAGTCAACTGGAAAAAAAGTGATGCTTTTCAGATAGGTGATTGGGTAGATGGACCAGCCAAACTCCCAGAAGGGTTAAATTGGAAAAAAGGGGGTTTCAAATATCTGGGTGTTTTTTTGGGAGATGATAACACTGTACAAAAGAATTGGGATGGAGTCATTGAAAAAGTGAAGGGACGTTTAAAAAAATGGACATGGCTACTACCTCAGATGTCATATAGGGGACGCTGTCTGGTTATCAATAATCTAGTGGCATCCTTTTTGTGGCATCGGCTGGCTGTTTTAGATCCACCATCAGGTCTTTTAATGAAGATCCAGTCAACCCTAATAGATTTCTTCTGGGATAAGTTGCATTGGATCCCTCAGAGTGTCTTGTATTTACCAAAAGAAGAAGGTGGCCAGGGTTTAATCCATTTGCCCAGTAGAGCAGCTGCTTTTAGGCTTCAGTTCATTCAGAGGTTTCTTACTGGGCCAGAAGATCTTGTTTGGAGGCCTGTGGCTTGTGAAATCATGCATAATGTGAGTGGTTTGGGTTTAGACAAGTCTTTGTTTTTCCTGGATCCTCATGCAATACATTGTATTGATTTACCTGTTTTTTATAAAGGACTTTTTAAGATCTGGGGTTTATTTAATGTTAGCCGAATGGAAGAGACTGGTTCTTTGCATTGGCTCCTAGAGGAGCCTCTAATCTATGGATCAAGACTGGACATTTCAAAGAATGTAATGCCTGGATTGAACAGTTATTTATGCAGTACTGGACTTACACGTTTGCGTCATTTGGTGGATGTATCAGGCTCTCTTATGGACAGTGCCACACTGGCTGTACGCATGGGAGTGAGGTCCTTGCGTATGGTGGAGAAGATGTTGCATTGCTGGAGAACAGAACTAACATCACGTGAGCGCAAAATGATAAAGAATTATGTTGATGGCATTTTGATTCCTGATAGAGAAGACCCTTTTCCTGAATTGTCACTTACACCGAAATTAAATGATTGTAAAGGTATTTTTTTGCCCCCTCCAAAAGAAATAGATTTCAGCGAAGTCAATGGTAAATGTCTTTACAAGACCTGTGTTAAAGTGATAAATAAAGAAAGGCTAGATGGAAAGGTTGACACGCCTTGGCGTTCTACTTTTGGTTTAATAAGTAATGTTCAACCAGAGTGGAAATCTCTATACAAACCACCATTAACTAAAAGAGCTGGGGACTTACAATGGAGGTTACTGCATGGTATTTTGGCAGTTAACTCTTTTATTTCTGTTTTAAATCAAAATGTAAGCCATGAATGTCCTTTTTGTTTGGAGAGAGAGACTGTTTTTCATGCCTACTCAAATTGTTTCAGACTGCCACCTTTGTTTAAGTTGTTGGCAAAGCTATTAGAGTGTTTTGGAGAGTTTTTCTCTATTCAGACCTTCATATTGGGGTTTAAATATGTTCAGAAAGAACGTTGCAAGTGTGAAATGATTAATTATATCTTTGGGAATGCTAAGATGGCCATTTATATAAGTAGGAAGAATAAGATTGAAAAAGACTCTGACCATGATGTAATTGACATTTTTATTCGCCTGGTGAAATCAAGAGTAAAATTAGAATTTGACTTTTATGAAACAAAAGGTGATTTTAATTCTTTTGAAGAAGAATGGTGCCAAGGTGGAGCAATATGCTCATTGGTCGATAATGAATTATTTTTTTCAGGTTATTTTCTTTGATTTTCAGTTTTTCTAAAAAAAGTGATGGTTTTATGGTAATGTGATCGTGTGTTTTGTAATAAAGAGCTGTTAAAATTCTCCCTCTCTGTCTCTCTCTCTTTCCCTCTTTGTCTCTCTCTCTCTCTGTCTCCTTCTCTCTCTCTGTCTCTCTCTGTCCCTCTCTGTCTCTCTCTCTTTCTCTCTCTCTCACACACACTCTCTCTGTCTCTGTCTCTCTCTCTCTCACACACACACACACTCTCTCTTTCTCTGTCTCTCTCTCTCTCACACACACACACTCTCTCTTTTTCTGTCTCTGTCTCTGTCTGCACTGCCCTTCTCACCCCTTGTCATTTTATTTCTCGGTCCGATTGCTCACATCCTCTGTCTTGTCTCCTTCTCTCTCCTCCACCCCCGTCAGATCTTGGCGGTGCCTCACAGGAGGCTGGTGTGCTGCAGTCGGCTTTATGAGGTCACGGATGTGAACAAGCCCCAGAAACAAGCCTCTCATCAGAGGGAGGTCTTCCTCTTCAACGACCTCCTAGTGGTAAGTTTGAGACTGTGTGTGTGTGTGTGTGTGTGTGTGTGTGTGTGTGTGTGTGTGTGTCTGTCCGTCTGTTTGTCTGTCTGTGTGTGTGTTAGGGATGTAACAATTACCGGTATAATGGTAAACCGATAAAAATGTTGACGATAACAATTACCGTTTTCTTTTCAAATATCATAATTATCACGGTTGATTACCGCGGTGTGGAAACCGTGTGTTTAATCCTTCCCAGCTACATCCGAGCCTGCTTTTGACATACAGTAGGCCTGGTACAATGAAATAAAACTGGTACCCTACTGATTCTGTTGTCTAATTGATGGTTTTAACTACGATTCGGATTAGGCTACACCTGATTTTAAAAGGCGGAACATTTTCACCGCAAAATGTGCACTGTATCATGTAGCCACTCTGCGTCTTGTTTGCGTCCACATTAAATCCATTCCAGTCACGTTGTCAGGAGAATACAGTAGCCTAAAGTTTTATTTTGAACACTTACTTTGGTCTCACTCATTGGATCCAAATAACAGAAATAGCAAACTGCAAGTTATGGTAGGGTAAGTTAAGCTAT
>NC_055967.1:32824961-32844961 GCF_018492685.1 Alosa sapidissima
CTCATGTGTTCATCTCAAGCATGTACACACACACCCACACACACACACACACACACACACACACAAGCACAAACGCATGCATGCACTCACCCACCCACACATGTACTCAATACTTGTTCTGGCTAGAGCAGCTAAATCATAAGGCTTCATATGCAACTGCTGGTAGACATCCTTGAAATCATACTACTCACCTGAACTGAACATCTATATAAAAAAAAAAAATACTGAGCACAACTTAATCTTGCTATTCTTGCTAACACAGAGACCATTTTTTATGAAGACATAAATCAATCAACAACTGTAGTACTTTCTAGCAGGTCAGGCCATGAAAGCTTTTATAAATTCATTATCGCGCTATCCAAACTAGCAGTCTTGGCTACCTCCACTGTTTCCTTAGCCGCGGGGTAATTAGCTTGCTAGCTTGCTAGCGTCATGCTTCTAACTCTTGTAACACGCTAGCTTGGTAGCTAGTTTGCAAATTCAGAGGCTAAAAGTCAATATCAGATTCTTTTATCCTAAAATGTTAAGGCATTGATATTTTGAGATTTGTACATTTTGTAAAATATTTAAAAAATATTTAAATATAAATGCAAGATGACTAGAGACACAGCTTGATTTTCTCATTGTCAGAAGAAAAAAAAAGAGTACAGGTTGAAGAACTTTACTTGTATATTATTATATTTTGTGTGTAAAAGTTCTTCAGTTTGGAAATATTTTTATGTGTTTGCCAGTCAGGTTTTATCTTTAAGTGAATAAATATCATATCGTAAGCTAAGCTGATGGGTCATTATCATCTGCTTTCAGAAGATATCCGCGATCATGTAAAGAGCCACAGTATGACGGCAAAGACAGAGAAAGGAAAAAGGAAACGCACATTTTATATCGAGCAGATGTCATAGTACCATGGAACGTGAGTGAGGCAAAGGCTCCGCCTGACATACTGTAGTCACATGAGACCATGCAAGCAGAATGATTAGTTATTCCTCACACATACATATGGATTAGGATGATGTAGCTATTTTTACTGTGATCAAATGCCTTTAGCTCAGGAACCCCGTCATGCGATGAACTGAACAGTAATGGTATTGAATTGTGTTTCTTTTCAGTTACATTTCCTCCCACCTTTTCACCAGTCGATGGCTTTTCTTGTTTAATGTTAGTATTACTGCATGTGTGATGACACTAGATCCTCCATGCATACTCTGACTTTACTCTGACCTTTCTCCAGAAACTCTCTTGTTATGAGAAGACTCTTTTGTTCAAGTGTATAGATGTATTCGTTTGGGCTTTTTAGAATGTGTTACCCTGCAGATCACTAGAACTGGTCTTGATCTTTAAATCTTATGTACAATATGCTTCTGACGATCTTGTTTGCGATCAAAACTGTATGTGTGTGTGTGTATGTTCATATATATGTATGTCTGGATGGCGGTGGGAGTGTGTGTGTGTGCGTGGTTGTGTGTGTGTGTGTGCGTGTGTGCGTGTGTGTGGTTTTCAAATGGAGCGTTGTTTGCTTGCTTACTATGAAGAATATATCATCCCATTGGTTTTACACAAATATTATATTGAACTATATAAAGCAAAAAAGTAAAACACCTCTATATGTATATATATATATATATATATATATATATATATATATATATATATATATATATATATACAGTATATATGTATGAAGGAAAATGAAAGCTTTACTAAATGACTGCACAAATGAGTTTGTAATTTAGCAACATTCACAAATAATAATTGATGTTTCCCCATTTTGTATTGAAACGAATATCAACTTATATTTAATTTATAAATAGTGGTTAGTATGATATACATGTTCACTGGGGCATTTTATATATGGTTCAAGGACACAGCAAATTTTGGTGTAGTGTGAGTATATGGAATGCATGGGAAATATGTATAAATGTGTGTGTGTGTGTGTGTGTGTGTCTGTATGTGTGTGTGTGTGTGTGTGTGTGTGTATGGGTGAACTATGCATGACTGTGTTTGTGTGTGTGTGTGTGTGTATGTGTCTGTATGTGTATGCCTGTGTGTATATGGGTGAACTATGCATGACTGTGTGTGTGTGTGTGTGTGTGTGTGTGTGTATTTGCTGCATCAGTGACACTCTCTCTATAACCTGCCAATACTAAAGAAAAAAAACACATCACCACCAAACTGTGTAATTTAGCACAGACTATGACAAGTCTTGTTTGAGAAAAAATGAAAAATAAACTAGTTTTTATTGAACAGACCGGTGTCTGTCCTTTCTGTATTGTTGACGGTGTGTGTATATCAGGTTAACTCTGTGATAACAATGTTTTGTTGGGAATCTCATTGAGGAGGAATGCATCCTCATAGTCACACACACATTAATTCTTTATTTAAATCCAAAAATCATATTACAACAGACAGGATTCAAATATTTCAAGAGATAAGATAGGGTTTGTCACTCAATGGTATTCAGGGGTACAAAAAACATCTACTGCAAGGCTGCCTATAGCTGCAGATATGGAGCAAAACTTTGCTAGCTGTTTTGTTTTTCTGCTGGAGAGCCCTGCCAGCCTTAACCCACTGAAAACAAAATTGTGGACATGCCCCAAGCTGCCAAAGATCAACACCACTAGCTTGCATTGATAGCCTAGGTCACATAGTTTTGTCCGTAGGGGTTGGTACTTCATGATTTTATCATTAAAAGCCATGTCCATGTAGAGATCGTACACACATCCTATTTCAAGTATAAGTACTTCCCTTCTGTCTCGGTCTAAAAACACATCAGGGCTGTTAGGAATGTTACAAAACACATCAGTGGAGCTGTTAAACCATTCTGGCATAATACGCGAATGTTTGTACATGGTCACATTATCTGGAAGTGCATCCTTAACAGTGCTAGCAATACACACACACACACACACACACACACACACACACAAAAGTCCTTGTGTTCTTTTAGTGTTTTTAATTGAACAGGTTTTACATTACAGTATGGCCATGTGCGTCACACCCTCACAAGTCACACACACACATCACACACATACTGTAGCATGCAGTGTCATGCTAATTTATAATGCAAGGACACATTCTGTGTGAGAGACCCATTACTGCACTCATTGGCTTCAGACAGAATAAATTAGAGTGTCTAGATGAGTTTGACTTGCTCTGTGCTATTAATTAAGGGGTGATGCTGTCCAGAGATGATTCTGTGGATTACAAATGCATGGAGTCTGATTAAATTCACAGCTTAAAAGAAGGCCACCTTGAGTTGAAGGACTCACCAGCCACAAACCCATATTTGACGGACGCCAAACAACAGGTATGTGACACGGTGTACTGTGGGGTGGGGACCAGGGGTGTATTGGCAAATACCCACCCAGCTGAGACCTCATTTGAATACATACCACCATTCATTTCGAAATGTCCTTGTTATTGAGGAAAAAGTGATTTATTTGGCCTTGACACAACACCAAATCAATCAGAAATAATGTTGTAAATGATTATTGTAGCAGGAAATACTGTATACTCTATCTATCTATCTATCTATATTATATACAGTCTACATATAACTTAAAACTTAAAGCAAAATCAACCGACATTTGTGAAAATGAGAAACAAATATAGTGCACTGCATTTGGAATAATGAGATACATTTAACGGAAAACAAAGAACATTTCCTGGAGTGCATTTGCAGTCTCAAAAAATAGTTTCCACAAAATGCTTTTCTAAATTGCTGTGGCAGTTCCTCATTTTGAAGTCTGCAATGAAAACATTTCTCATAAAGCACCCTCCTCAAATAATCCTGCAAATTTCAGACTGCAAAATACTGTGTGTGTGTGTGTTTGCTTGTTATTGTTCAGGCTATAGTTGTTATCAGAATAGGTTTTTGCTGAATTTTATTTATAAGTTCATGCAAACCAAATATTTAATTGGGTGGAAATTGTTATTAATCACAGCAAATGTCCTAGTGTTGTTAATATACCTACCTACAGAGGGCGATATAGAGACTAACTTTTGTGGGTAAGAACCTACCTTAAATCTGGCCTGTCTAAATCTGTCTGGCCCTACCTTATATCCAAACGTGTGGATGGATGTGTGGTTGCTGATGGATGCCATAGAGATTTTCTTTAACTGCAACAAAATGTTATGAATTTGACAGTTCACATCATTCTTAATATAGCTGGCTGGTTATGAGATGGAGAATATCTGTAATTAATTCCATTTGATTAATCTGGCAGCCATACTGTCATTTATAATGAATCCCACGGGTCATCATTAGGGATGAAAAAGATCTCACTCTGCTCACTCACCCTGTGTTCTGGTCTTATCAGATTTAGCCCAACACACTGTGTATCCAACTTCAACCACTCTTGTTTCGCAACCTGCAACAGGTGTGTGTGTGTGTGTCACTGTGTGTGTTCCTTCATGTTTGCGTGCTTGTGTATGTGTGAGTGTGTCTCTGTATGTGTGTTTGTGTGTGTGGTGCTGGTGCAATAAATAGAGCGAAATCAATATTTTCCCGTGTCTACAAATATCTATATAGCATATCTTGCACCATTGTTCCACTATCTAATGAATCCCCAGGAGATTACTCAGGTCTCTTTCTACACAAATGCTTCAGGCTGGCCCCTCCCAGGCTTTCTCCCTACCTCTCTACTCTCTCTCTCCCACCCCTTTCTCACTCTCTCTCTCTTTCAGTCTCTTCAGGTAATCTCACAGAAGAGTAGGTCTCTCTCAGCCTGCGTGCTGCTGTTGAATTACTTCTCATTCACCGCTGATGTGATTTCTCCCGAGCAGAGAGTGTGTGTGCGAGCGCGCGCGCGTGTGTGTGTGTGTGCAAGCGCGCGAGAGAGAGAGAGAGAGAGAGAGAGAGAGAGAGAGTGTGAGTGTGTGTGTGTGTGTGTGTGTGTGCGCAAGTGCGCGCGAGAGAGAGATAGAGATAGAGATAGAGAGAGAGAGAGAAAGTGTGTGTGTGTGTGTGTGTGTGTTTTTGTGCATCCAGCACCTGCTGCCCGCTCCCGGCCTTCTCTCGGATGCGTGGCGGAAAATGCACTCCTGATTTCAGCCTGGGAGCTGCGCTGGACTCGCTGCCTTGAGATGACCAGGCGGTGGACGGGCACTCCGCTCTCTTCCCTGACACTTTTTATCCTCCAGCTGGCTCTTCTTCAGGGTGAGTCGACTCCCGTGGGTCTGATATGGTTCCCGGGGGAACTAGGGAGAATAAGAGACGCGACGCTGTTGCGCAAACTTTTTCATTGTAGAGGGAGGAGGGACAAATCTGTCCCATTTTGATATTTGCTCAACTCCTTGAAAGCAAGTTATCACATGAAAGACTTTTTTTCTATACTGCTCCTTTTTATTTTTGATAGCATTTTTAAGAATTGATAAATCTCACCCAGAAGTTTAGTTATTATTTGGAATAGTGGCCATGTGGTTGCTGTATATGCAGCATGCCCTGAAGCACATTAAATATTCAATAAAAAATCTAAATGTTTAACTAAAAGAAAACTGTTAATTCCTGATGCTGCAGGAAAATTCCCCAAAATGCTTCACAAAGTACATTCACTCAAGCTTTTTTCATACATTTCCTCATCAGATAATGATTCCCTCAGTGCTATGTAAATACTGTATGTGCCATTGCTTGGAAGATTCTAGAAGCATTTTCAGAGGTAGTCAGGGTGTTTGTGTAAAGTTGATATGCACTGACTCCTAACTGAAAAGGTTCTCTTTCTGTCAGGACTTCACTGCCAGTTGCTAAAGCCTCAGGCCAGACCTGACAGGTGAGTGTGTGTAGCTGTGGGTGTGTGTGACAGGTGTGTGTCTAGCTGTAGATATGTATTCATTGCAGGTGAGTGTGTGTAGCTGCGCCTGTGACAGGTGAGTGTGTATAGCTGGTTGTGTCAGGTGAGTGTGTATAGCCATGGTTGTGTCAGGTGAGTGTATATTTGTAGTCCTTGTCAGGTGAGTGTGTATAGCCATGGTTGTGTCAGGTGAGTGTGTATAGCTGGTTGTGTCAGGTGAGTGTGTATAGCTGGTTGTGACAGGTGAGTGTGTATAGCCATGGTTGTGTCAGGTGAGAGTGTATATTTGTAGTCCTTGTCTGGTGAGTGATTATAGCCATGGTTGTGTCAGGTGAGTGTGTATAGCTGGTTGTGTCAGGCGAGTGTGTATAGCTGGTTGTGACAGGTGAGTGTGTATAGCTGGTTGTGACAGGTGAGTGTGTATAGCCATGGTTGTGACAGGTGAGTGTGTATAGCCATGGTTGTGTCAGGTGAGTGTGTATAGTTGTAGTCCTTGTCAGGTGAGTGTGTATAGCCATGGCCGTAACAGGTGAGTGTGTAGCTGTAGACATGTAGTCCTTGTCAGGTGAGTGTGTATAGCTGGTTGTGTCAGGTGAGTTTATAGTTGTGATTGTGACAGGTGAGTGTGTATAGCCATGGTTGTGTCAGGTGAGTGTGTATAGTTGTAGTCCTTGTCAGGTGAGTGTGTATAGCCATGGCCGTAACAGGTGAGTGTGTAGCTGTAGACATGTAGTCCTTGGTAGGTGAGTGTGTATAGCCATGGCTGTAACAGGTGATTGTGTAGCTGTAGACATCTGGCTGTCAAGCTCAATACACACCTGTATCACACCTGTATTAAATCTCCTCAAAGCTACTAGCTGTCTGCCTGAAGGCTGATGGCTAATGTCGGGTTCCTATAAGCTGGATAGACATTATTCACTGCTTTGAAAGGATTTTGTATTATAGGCTTTTGCATGTTGGTGTATTTGAGTTACTTTTGTTATTTTGTTATTTTCAATGGCCAATAATGAATCAAGATGACTTGATCTCTCTCCGATAAATCCCCCCAAATTGAAACAGAGGTGAATTGAGGGGTACTAAAGGTCAACAACCTTAAGTGTGGGACTCTTGTTTTCCTCAAATAATATACAGGCCAGCCACTGAGATGCTCTTTATTTGATTCACTGGTTAGTCACTGCAAAGTTGTTTCATGTCAAAAGCCGTGGACACCTGTGAGCTTGATGAGGATGTCTGATACACAATCCTAACTACAATAAAGCGTGTGGGAAGAAATGTTTGTGAGATAGGGATTGTTCATAGAGATTCACTGTATAGTATCAGATTTGTAGTGTCTAGTTGCATCTAATTCAGGTACAGTATATGTCTAGTTCTGATGTCATCAGCTATGTGAGTGTCTGTGTTCCTGTGCATGAATGCGTATTTGTTTGTTTGTGTGTGTGTGTGTGTATGTGTGTGCACATAAGAGTTGTGAATGGAAAGAGTATGCGGCAAAAAATACTAAAATAAAAGCTTCTATTAAAAAAACATACAATTTTATTTTCATTACAGTGTAATGTATAGGCATAACTCTTAAAATGTGAATATATTTTTGTACTTTTTACCTATGCCAAACAGCTCAATGTTTATCCCTCATTGCAATGTGATCTTAATTTGGTAAATATGTAGGCTATATGTAAAATTATCAAACAGAGTAATTTATAGATTTTAGATATCATTTAAAGATGTGAACTTTTGTGAGCTAAATGTTTATGCCTCATTCTGTTGTGATCTTAGTTTAGTAAATGTATTGTCAGGGTTATTAGGCTTTGAGAGGCCTGTTTGCCCTCCATGTTGAACCTAACCACTCTCTGCCCGCTTTACTGTGCTGTGCCATGTTGTGCCATGATGTGGTCAGGAGACGCAGCCAGGCAGACAGGCCTCTACCTGGAGTGTCCTTAAACCTGCAGTCTCACTGTCTGCCTGCTCTTAATACTGCCCTCTTTGTGTGTCCCCCACTTTAAAAGCAGAGTTAATGCACTGCGGCAGAAACGGGATCTCTTCCGAGAGGAGGTAGGTACCGCTCACACGGGCTGGGAGAGCGAGGGAGAGTGAGGAGGGATCCAGGCTGAGAGTGAGACCCAGGCTCCCGGTGCCCGCACAAAGCCCCCTTTGTGGGGCCTGGAGGCTCAGCCGCGGCGCAGGCTAAAAGGCCCTTCTCCCTGGAGCTCCTGGAGCGGAGATTAGCGCCAGGGCTAAAGCTAGCGGGCACTAAGATAAGGTTATGTAGTGCAGGTATGGGGAGCGACTGATCTAAACAGATTTCACAGCCTCATTTATGAGCGCCCCTCAGACAGGGTCACTCATGAGCGCCAAAACCGAGGCAAAAAGCAAGGCAGCTCTGGTGTAACTGCTCTACACGCCGCATGTATAGAGAACAGCTGATTTAAGACACAGACACACACTCCTGCCCCCTGCATTCAGACAGAGATGGGAAGAGCCAGTCACAGACAGCAAGCTCACACATAGAACTGGGCCTGGTGTGGTTTGGTATGTGTGTGTGTGTGTTAGTGGGTTTCAGACCACTCTCACATGGGTTCAGCTCTGGTGTGGATTTTTGTGTGTGTGTGTGTGATTCAGAGTACTTAAACCCCCAGGGTCACCTACTTTTGGACTCTTAACATTTATTAAGGCTACAGGACACTATTACAGTACTGTAGGGAGATATGTAGCAATCCGCAATCAACATGCTTATTGGTGCATGCTTATTAGGCATATTAAATTAATAAAGATGAGATATAAACGTTATGTAACATGTTAATTAATGTGTGTGTGTGTGTGTGGTGTAGACGTTCAGCGCGGTGCTGTCTGAGTCTGCCCTCCCTCGTACTGTACTGCACAACTACACGGCCCGAGATGCCTCATCAGGTAACACACACACACACACACTGTTAAAACAACAGCAGCTCTATGACACCTTATTTACACACATCACTCATTTAGACTGTCCTATTAGCCCTACCGATCCTCCATTATAGACAGGCTGAATGTGTTTGTGTGTGTGTGTGTGTGTGTGTGTGTGTGTGTGTGTGTTTGTGTGTGTTTGTGTTTGTGTGTTTGTGTGTGTGTGTGTGTTTCAGAGTACTGTGGCTGTCTTAATGGGGGTTGGTGTCAGGAGAGTGGTCGCTGTGATTGTGCTCAGTTCCAGGCTGTGGGAGATCGCTGTCAGATCAGTGAGTCATTGATATAGACACACACACACACACATGCACACACACACACACACAGTTTCCAGTACCTCTGCTGATACAGTTTAGTTTAGTTTCTCTCTCTGTGTGTTTGTGTGTGTGTGTTTAAAAATTAATTTCTTTGTAAATGTGTTTAAGCACATACTTGTACATAAATGACAGCTGTTTTGGGATGTTTTTCTTTCCTCTGTGACTGCGATCAGTTCCTAACACGGGCAAGGATCGCGATGGGATCTGCCGCTCGTGGGGGCAGCACCACTTTGAGACGTTTGATGGGATGTACTACTACTACCCTGGCTCCTGCTCCTACATCCTGGCCAAAGACTGCCACTCCACCGAACCACAGTACACCGTCTGGGTAAGTGAGCATTACAGGCTGATTGGACATGGGTGATGAGGAGCCAGTGCTTCAACGCTATGATGTATTACATTGCTCTTGTTACAGAGCAAAGATTCTAGAGCTCTGTTCTAGAATCTTTGTTACAGAGTATCAAACATAATGTGTAACAAATGATCTGTCTGTACACATAACAACACTTTGATGCACTCCAGCACTAACTTTAATGCAAATGCTGGAATTGAAGGACAGTATGCTTTCTTGCTTAATAAGTATAAGTATAGTATATATACTTTTTTGATCCCGTGAGGGAAATTTGGTCTCTGCATTTAACCCAATCGGCGAATTAGTGAAACACAAACAGCACACAGTGTACACACAGTGAGGTGAAGCACACACTAATCCCGGCGCAGTGAGCTGCCTGCTACAACGGCGGCGCTCGGGGAGCAGTGAGGGGTTGGGTGCCTTGCTCAAGGGCACTTCAGCCGCAGCCCACTGGTCGGGGCTCAAACCGGCAACCCTCCGGTTACAAGTCCAGAGTGCTAACCAGTGGGCCACGGCATAATATACCATGATACCATAATACCATGTCCTAACACAGTTGACTATCCCCATGCTATGAAGATATGAGCAGTTTGTTTGTATACAACTGTAATTGGGTATTTGATTTGATTTATCTTTACTCAATCAAAACAACACAACTGCAATTTGATTGATATTACCTGAAATACATAGTTAAATAGCCTGACTTTTTGATGTTTTTAAAACCGGAGATATAGCATTTTGGAACCAAACTCTTCATATGTGGACACTCACTCACTCGTGCAAAAACCAATACTGATCACTAATCCCTTTTGCTTTCATTCCTTTTTCTCTCTCTCTCTCCCTCTCTCTCTCTCTCTCCCTCTCTCTCTCTCTCTCCCTCTCTGTCTCCCTCCCTCTCTCTCTCTCTCCCCATAACAGGTGCACAACAGTCGCTCCTGCCAAGGTTCCGTGTACTCCTGTCCCCGGGCTCTCAGTCTGTTCTTCCCCAATGAGGAGGAGATCCACATCAGGGGCTACCAGGTCCACAAGGGTGGGGTTAGGTGAGCTATGGAACTATCTCATGGGTGCATATTTCATGAGACATTTGGAAACTGCTGAGATTTGTTAGTTCCAAGACATAGTTCCAGATTGGTAAAATTGACTAATCTTTTAGTATCTTCCTAACCCACTTAATCTAATTCCTGATGAGATGGCAAACCATATTGGGTTGCTTTTTTTGGTAACAATTACACACAATTCATCATTTATTAAGCCTTTGTTACTTATTAGTTAATGGTTTGTTCATCATTAGTAATTTCCTGTTCATACATAATTTATCATCAGTAAAGCATTTGTTCACACAGTTATAAATGGTTTGTTCATAGTAAATAAGCCTATCCAAAAAATATGTTTGTAAGTACATGATTTATACTTAATAAGTAATGAAACAACCACTTATAAATGAAATCATTTTCTTATTATAAACCAGTTGCAAACTATTACAAAATGCTTTGTTCATCATTTGTAAAGCATTGCTCCTATGTTAATTCTCATAAATAAAGTATTTGTACACACAGTTATAAATGGTTTGTTCATAGTAAATAAGCCTATATCTAAAATATGTTTATGAATTATTGTTAATACTTAACTAGATGTACCGCAGAGCGGTACAAAATATGACCGCCGCCCAGTCCAGCACATGTTTTCCACAAAAATAAGTCAGGCTGAAAGGCATATATGATTCTAACTGTCTCACTGAATTGCATTATGCACACTCAATTCTCACTGGTATCTGCTAGACAACAAGTACCAAAACATGATTAGTTCATAGATTTCACATGTAATATACATTTTATACAACCCCACCCCCATCTTGCCTGTTCATAATTCTGAGAAATTCTTGAATTGTGGGCATGTGTGCGTGTACATGTTTATGTTTATGTGTCTGTGGGTGTGTGGGTGGGTGTGTGTGCGTGCATGTGCATGTGCTTGTTTGTTTGCCTGTTTATGTGCCTGTGTGTGTGCATGTGCATGCATGCGTATATATGTCTACTGTGTGAGTATGTGTCATATGTAGGATTACTGTGAATGTATGTGTGTGCATGTGTATCTGTTTATGCACATGTGTGCATATGGAATGGGTTTACATGACCCCTGGAGGCAAACATACGCACAAAATTGGTCATCCTAGGCCCTACGGTTCTCAAGATATTCACAGAAAACTGTGTCTGCCCTACCCTCCTTTCGGGGGGTCCAGTCCAGCGGGGGGGCTACAGATCAAAACGAAAAGCGATGGCTCCATGCTATCCATGTGGGGTTACATGCCCACCAAGTTTCGTGTACCCCGGTCTTTCAGTGTCCCGGGAATCCTTGTTGGTGTACGGTCACTAAATGTACACATAAATTATTTTATTGTAAGGCTCCCCATAAACGAAAGTCCACGAAACTTGGCATGCATTCAGAGGGTGTCATAATGATCCTACACTTTCAATTTCGTGCAGTTTTGACCATGTCAGCCAGAGATATTGTGATGAAAACTCTTTGCTTTTTAATTTTTAACTAGGTGGCGCTATACATGAAATAAGTGGTAATGGGATAGGTTGACATGCCCCCTTAAGACCAACATACAAAAAAAAGGTGGACCTCCTAGGCCCTACGGTTCTCGAGATATTCACAGAAAACTGTCTCCGGCCACCTACAGGCCAGTTGGTGTATAGTAACATAAATTAATTTATTGTGTGGCCCCCCATGAACGGAATTCCACGAAACTTGGCGTGCATTCAGAGGGTGTCATAATGACCCTACACTTCCAATTTCGTGCAGTTTTGACTAGGTTAGGTCACAGATACCTGCGATTACAACACCTAATTTTTACTTTTTTGTGTTTAACTAGGTGGCGCTATACATGAAATGAGTGGTTATGGAAAGGGTTGACATGGCCCTTTGAGATCAACATACAAAAAAAATGGTCCTCCTAAACCCTACGGTTCTCGAGATATTCACAGAAAACTGTGTCTGCCCTACCCTCCTTTCGGGGGGTCCAGTCCAGCGAGGGAGTCAAAACGAAAAAAGGAGGTTTCATGCTATCCATGTGGGGTTACATGCCCACCAAGTTTCGTGTACCACGGTCTTACAGTGTCACACATGGACTAATGATTACTTAGTGTGAGGATACATATTTTATAAACCACTTCCTAATACTATAATTCATGATTAACTCAGGAGTTACAAGTGGTTAGTTAATGATATTTTGTGAGCTTGTCTAAAGTGAGGACTTTCTATGCCTTGCAACACATTTTCAAACGAGTTGTAAAGATTACATGTGCATATGTATGTAACAACTGTTAAATAATGGAAATAGTACTTAATCAAAAACATATTATTGCATAATTTATTAAGTATTAACAATAATGTATAAACATATTTTAGATATAGGCTTATTTACTATGAACAAACTATTTATAACTGTCTGAACAAATGCTTTACTGATGATAAATTATGTATGAACAAGAAATTACTAATGATGAACAAACCATTAACTAATAAGTAACAAAGGCTTAATAAATGATGAATTGTGTGTAGCTATTATAAAGTGTTACCCTTTTTTTTATTACAGCATATCAAATGGTGTACTTTACAAATCAAATTCAAAAATCTAAAAAAGTAATCTTTTCAAATTGAAGCCATAGATAGTCAAATTCAGATGCTGATCTACTGAACTGTGCTATAAATATAACAAAATGTAGACCTGTTGTTCTGCTAAACTATGCTGCTGCCTTCCCCTCAAGGCTGCCTGATACCAAACTCTGTGTCCTTTGTTGGCCATGTGATGTTAGACTGAGCTTGCCCCAGACGGTGCGTAACGTGTTCATCGAGCGCCTGGCCGACTACATCCTGGTGAAGAGCACGTTTGGCTTCTCGCTGGCCTGGGACGGCAGTTCTGGAGTCTACCTCAAAATGACAGACGCACACAAAGGCCGGCCTTGTGGTCTGTGCGGGAACTACAATGACGAGGGATCAGATGATCTGAGCAACAGCAGGGGTGAGAGATACGGCCCAGGCAACACTTATCTTTTCCATCAACAGCAAATCTCACCCAATTATATCTGAGAAGCACCCACAGGGCCGCGATAAACACGTCCCGTAGTGGAGAGAGAGAGAGAGAGAGGGAGAGGGAGAGAGAGAGAGAGAGAGAGGGCCAAAGAGCAAAGAAATCATATTTGCAGAGTCTATGTTTATGATGGGCTGTGTCAGCTGGCAGCTATCGATTCTTTTTGTAATCGATTAATCTAGCACTTTATCGATCGATTAATCGGATACTTTTTTTTTGCATTTTTAAACAACCAAAACACATAATGCATAACAAAAATGACATGGCTGTAAAATGATCAAGCAATTGGCACAGAGGTATTTATTCTAACTCCAAGATTAGGCTACAAAACTAAGCCCATTTATTGAAATTTACCCATTTAGTGTTTTTAAGTGCCAGTGCCATCAATTAAATAATGTTCAAAATGCTCTCTGTAAAATTGCAGCCTCTTGTGCATGACTTAGCTGGGCGAAAAAAGCTGTCCATACTATGTTGTGAAGTGCTGGGAGGGAGAAGAGGGAAAGCAATTTAATGTATTATAGCCTACAACAAGTTGCATGCTGTAATCTAGACCTGACATCAACATAAATATCTGTTTTATATGGATTTCTACACCTGCAGCATTTACCATTAGGCTACTAACAAATAATTTTACCATTAGGCTACCAAAAAAATCATTTCTGGGGTGAGCCTATTTGCTATGGTAACCTAGCAACCTGTGTGTGTGTGTGTGCACGCGTGCGGTGCGTGAGGAAAGATGAGGGTGCATGCATGTGTGTGAGGGGTTCTTTTTTAGGCATACTGTCTTGCAATTGAACGTGAATAAGTTTACTTACATAAAAACATCAAAGCTAAACAAGCCATCACGACATCGCTACAAATACAGTATGTGATTAAAATCAGCCAACATCAATGTAGGCTATAGGCTACGTAGATAGATGATAGATAGGCTAGATAGATTGTTAAATAGCCTAGCCTACTTTATTGACGCTTGGTGAAACAGCATGGAGTGGATATTTAGGTTCAGATGCTTGTTCTTTTCCTTTTTGAGTATGTAATGATCCCAAAACTTTACTTGAAAAATTTAGACATTCTCTGGCATTTCTGGATATCTTGACTCCGCCATCGCGCCAGCTAAATTCAGAATGTATCTCTGGTATCACGATTCACGCGCTAGTGGTGTGCTTCCTGAACAACGGTCCGTGTGGAACAATCAGATCCCTGCGCGTATAGTGCGCGTCATAGGAATTTAACGAGGCTTCGAGGCAGGGTTTTTGCCTCGAGTAATTTTTGTAATCGAGTTATTCGAGTAACTCGATGAATCGTTTCAGCCCTAGCTGGCATCCAGAGTTATTTTGCTCGGTACATACAGTAGAGGATGAAAGGAAACTAGCATTTAGCAAGCATTAGGAGGACAAAGACAGAGTAGGATCAGTCTGATACTCTCACCTGATCACTTTGGACTGAATAATCCTCCCTCGCTATCTAAATCCATATGAATATGTGTTATGCATATTTAGTTATCTTGTTGTATGAAATTCAAGAGAAAAGGACACACAAGTAAGAGCTTATCATCATGTCATGAACATTTGATTTGAGGTCTCATAAGAGTAAAAATGGTTGTGCTAGTGTTAATCTAAGATAATGTGTGATATTCTGTGTCCAGGCCTGTGAGAGGATGTGAACAGCCGACTAATCATGCATGTTTTACTTTGACCATATGTTAGTGCTCACTTGTCTGTGGTGGTGTGTTTTCCCCAGGCCTGCAGGTGGGTAGCCTGGCTGAGTTTGGGAACAGCTGGGCTGTGGACCTGCCCCAGGACCAGCCCTGTGAGGAGGTAGAGGACGACTTCCCCGGACCCTGCCAATCAGAATCAGAGATGGATGTGAGTCAACAGCATACTACATCTAATACAAACCAGGTAGAGATGGGTGTGAGTTAGCATTAGAGTACATCTGATAGTAGCCAATGGATGTGTGTTAGCATTACTGGAGGCTAAATCAAACTCTACCTAATCAGATAGATGTGAGTTAGCATGAGAGTACATCTAATTAGCCGAAGACATGGATGAGTTTTAGCATTACAGTAGGCATCTATAGATGAATGTGAGATACCAGTTAATAATACTTATCTTCTGGTCAGTCAGTCAGACATGAAGTGTTCACTATGGTTTAGAGGCAGACATGGATGAGTTACAGTAGCAGCACCCACCACAATAGCTGAAGTTAACCTTCAGAAATTCTTTAGTTAAACTCGCTACCACTACATTCTTGACAATTCATAAGGATTCATTTACAGTCAGCATTGGAGGTGAGTCAACGCTCCAGTAGGCCTACACAAATATTAACATTTTAAAGCAAGTTAGAATCAAGTGTCTGCTGCTGCCAGTTTTGGTCAGATTTGGTGAACACCAAATCACATATTTAGGAGCAAATGGTTACTTACACACATTACCATGCATTCTTTTGTGATGTGGTAGAGAGACTACTAGGCTACATCACTACCGCTACCTAATGCTAGCAAATTCCGAGGGTGGTATTAAGCTAGTCATATTTATGAAGCTGGGGAAACATTATGTTTTAAACAAATCTAAATGAATAATGAGAGGGTATGAAGTATGAATAAAAGTGTTCAGCAAGTAACTCACTTCAACAGTTAGGAAAAGCATTATTAGATTGCATTGAAATAGCAGTAAATGGCTTTGAGTTAGTTCACTGCCCCTCTCTCTCTTCCTTCCCTGATTGCATTCTTTCCCGTTTTCTCCCTCTCGTCGGTGCTGTCGCTCTCTCCTGTAGCCTAGTCTTTCACTCTGCTTTGATCTTTCCTCGGCCGGTAAAAGTCTTTCCATGTTCGATCTCATATCAGACTCCCCCTCGCCTGGCATCGCCTTTGTTAGTGCTCTGATGCCGCTCTGATGTTTTGGCAGCGGTCGATAGCGGTCGGTAGCGGGTGCAGCCGGAGTGCCGGGGGCTTGCGGACGTTGGCCGTGCCCTGGCGTGGCCCTGGCGTTGGCGCGGTGTCGTACCGCAGCTCTCGGCTCTCTGGCGTAGCTTGAGAGGGGAGATGTGGGTTAAGTTCAGCTGGCTCACCTTCCCTCTGAAGCTCTTCTTTGATAACGCGTCCGCACACAAGAAAGACTCGCAGCCCTGAGAGAAAAAGTTGGTGTCAGAGTGCTCTTGTTCTGGCTCAGATGCAAATAGATTGACACCAGATTTCTGCTGTGTCTGCTGCTATTTGCATCAGAGACCTCTCATGCTGACGCTGTTTACTCACTTACGGTTCCAAGAAAAGAATTCAGTCATTCAATCACTCAGCACACACTTGTTTTTAAAGCAGCTACCTATAGTAAAGATGTCGAAGTTTTGCATCTGAGCAGGGAAAGTCAGACTCCATGTCACTCTTGGTGACCTCACTTGCCACCCTGGCTTGCTCTACCCCAAATAACATATCTCTAACACATTATATTGTGTGTGTGTGTGTGTGCAGGACGCCATTGAGAAATGCAGCGCTCTCCTGTTCTTTCCTTTCATCTCATGCCATGAGAACATCGACCCCAATCCATTTGTGGCCAGCTGTGTTTCTGACCTATGCGTGTAAGTCAACCTGTGTGTGTGTGAATGGGTGGGTGTGTGTACTCATATAAGTCTCACTAAGTGTGTTTCAGCATCCAGCGTCCAGCATTTGTGTTTAGTTTCATTAATGTGTGTTGTTCACTTGTGTTTGAGTGCATGTGCAGATATGTTAGTATACACACACTGTGTGTGTGTGTGTGTGTGTGTGTGTGTGTGTGTGTGTGTGTGCGTGTGTGTTTGGGTGTGTAACAACAGAGGCGGATTAACCTGATGAAATAAAAAGGGTAATGAGCTGGCTCCTGAGACATTCTCTCATGAGGACTCAAACTCACAGGTGATGACTGATTGAGAAAGTATCAAGTGTCAGGGAAGATCACAAATGCTGAGAAAGCAGTACCCACACAGCCAACAAAAAGCGCTTTCAGATATAACCTCCGGAGTACATGCGGAGGTTTGTCAAACGGAGGTCCTACCCTTCGGATGATTCAGATATGATGCTAACCTGCGGACCTAATACTGACCTTATACGGACGTATGTGTGAACGACATACACGCACATTACAGAATCTCCGTGTGGTTGTCGAGTGAGGGGTGGGGGCTTGTAGAGTTCACAAGATGCGAGATATGACGCAGAATATATGCGGCCGCTGCCTGTCACAGCTGCTTTTTGTTTACAACGTGTAGCCTATGCATTATGTAGGCTAAAGAAGACAAATCTATTGTGCGTAGGCTAATTCTTGAAGTAGGCTAGTCAAGTAAGCAAACAGTATTTGTATGTGTGCTTCGAATAAACACATTTGTCTGTTTTCAACGTTATGTACCAGAATTACTTGGCTATAGAACCCCACATCTGGTTTGCGTTGGAGAGAGAGCATGCACAAACTTTATGGTAGGCTACCAGCCAATTCAGTAGGCTAACTCAAGACTGCAAGGCCATCATACAACGTTTTTAAGCAATAAACAAAATACTAACATAACAGTGAAGTTGTTCGTTTTTTCATGGTTTATTTTTTCCAAAAGCATCCTCTCCCCATGTGTCTATTGCTTTTACGTAAGGAGCTTGTAACAAAGTTGGCTTTTCTTCGTTTTCATTTTCTCTAGGCATATATGCTCAACAAATATCAGCGAGCTCAGCGAGGTATCAATGAACAGAAAACCGTGTTGGCTAACAATTTATTAAACACTCCTGTTATTGTTGTCAACGACGTCGCTGTAGGCTACTGCCTTTTCAGCGCCTTCTGCTTATGGTGATTCAGTCTTTTGAATTCGTTTGCCATGCAGTTGTAGGCTACAATGTCTCTTGCCGTTCCCTTCATGTGTTCTATCAAAATGTTGTATGCCCTCATGGACAGTAGCTCCGTGATGTCTGCATCTTTCCAGGTCGGAGATTTTCTGGACAGCATTATGCCACTCCATCATAACACTGGCATTTAAGTCAGATCTAACCACATGGACGCACGAAAGAAACGTCACCAACACGCCCTCTCACTAGGTGTGATCTTAACCGCATGTCCTACGCTTCATTCAGACACAGCACATTTACATAATGTCCGGAGGAAATACTAGGGGGGGAGTAGTATAAACACCGGGTGAATTCGGACTTCCACATGACCGGTTATGTCGTTCAGATATACGGCCCCACCGTTTAACATCGGCAGAACCTCCGGTCTTACACGTATGTCTGAAAGCGCTTAAAGAATAATTTCCATAATATGCTGAAGTAGCATATGAATCTCTCTGAAATCCTCATCATTATTACACTTCTGTGTCTCTAAATTCAAAAGGTTAAACTGCAACTGACAACACACTGTTGTGAATAATTATAGGCAGATAAATGTAAAGCTGCATCATGCATGTCTGTATTGAACACTTTCTTTGGTAGGTTACATCATAGCTTAAGTGAAGTTAAGTAATACGAAGGACCACACAGTCTCAAAGCTTAAGCAGAGGACTGTTGAGGAGAATGGTGGTTTAAGCAGTGTCAAATAGAACTCCAATAAAAATGTATAAGATGAGATGTATTGCTGCATTGTGTTTGTTATTTTCTTTGTGTTTGTGTTGTGCAGATTTGTTTTATTCTGTGTAGCTCTGATGTTGAAGAGATATTTGACCATGTTTGTGTTGTGCTACGAATAGACATTCTGGTGTTTGTGTTGAAGATAAGATGTACTGTTTGGTTCATTTCTGATATTTTCACGTGACCCCCCCCACCCAGGTCTGATGATGAGGAGACGTTTTGTCGGACGCTGGTGGAGTACACCAGAGCCTGCTCCCATGTGGGCTATCCTGTCAGAGAGTGGAGGGACAGCTTCCCCACATGTGGTCAGTCTGCCAGCCCAACACAAGTGACCAGTCACAGATGTCACAGATGTCTGTAAAAAACATGTTGGAATCATACTTGTCATATTGAATACTTCAATCGGTGGTCAGTCTGTGGTTTTTTAAGCCTGAACATCTTTTTTTTTTTTTTTTTAAATGTTGCTGCATGTGTGTTTGTCTATGTGTAGCCGATGGCTGTGAGGAGAGTTTTGTGCACAGAGACTGCATCAGCTGCTGTCCTCCAACCTGTACCTTTGAGAAGGAGTGTCTGGGCACCAACCTGCACTGTCTAGACGGCTGCTACTGCCCTGACGGTGAGCGTTTGCCACCCCAACGCCTCCCTATGCCCCCCTGTTCCCTAACTGCCCCCCCCACACACACACACACACACACACTCAGACATACACATATACACCTACACCTTTGAGAAGGATGGTCTGGATGGCCGCAACTACCCCAACAGTAAGTGTCTGCCAGCCCACCCCCACTCCTATGCTATGCCACCTACCTTGTGCCCTCACTGACCCCCACCCCCTCTCTTACACCATGCCACCTTGTGCTCACCCCTCTCTTACACCATGCCACCTTGTGCTCACCCCCACTCTACACCATGCCACCTTGTGCCCACCCCCACTCTACACCATGCC
>NC_055967.1:32857461-32879961 GCF_018492685.1 Alosa sapidissima
CTCACATGTATGCACCGTGCATAGGCATCACACACACCCATGGGCGGACTGGCCATCTGGCATACCGGGCATTTTCCCATTTACACACACCCCCATGGGCGGACTGGCCATCTGGCATACCGGGCATTTTCACATTTACACACACCCCCATGGGCGGACTGGCCATCTGGCATACCGGGCATTTTCCCATTTACACACACACCCATGGGCGGACTGGCCATCTGGCATACCGGGCATTTTCCCATTTACACACACACCCATGGGCGGACTGGCCATTTGGCATACCGGGCATTTTCCCGGTGGGCCGACGCACCTTTTGGGCCGATAGAATAGGCTATAGCAAAGATAATAAATGCGTAGCAAGATGGGTCGTCCTAGTTCATGTCTATGAGGGCAAAGTGGAGTTCAGTCAGAGACGGGCTCTGGTTTAGTTCCCGCCTGCACAGGGCCGTGTCACTGACGTATGACTTACGTTTGAACGCCTCGGTTCCACGCCAGACAAGCCTGAGTACAAAATAAACTTGGTGTACACCTTCATTAATGTTGATTTTCTCCCGACTGGAGGGTCATACTATCACAACATTCTACTGAAATAGGGAGGAGGGTTTGGAGATCATGATACCGTGTCCGAAATGTGCATCCATTGCTCAGAAAAATAAGGCTTTGGCAAATTCTGGGAAATTCTTGGATTCTGCCATAGACCTCAATGTTAAAAAGAGAGCCCGATCACTGCATAAATGTGCGGGGGCGTGTACTGCTACCCTATTTGCATAAATTTCCAGGGATAGGAAATGGCCTCTCATGAAGTATCTTCGTAATCAACCATCTTTGGCTATAGCCTACATAATTTAATCATTTTGGCCAACGATCGGCCCAAAGGAAGGACAATCAGTGGCCCATTGGTTACATTTCTATATTGACACTCGACTGATCCAATAACAGCTCACGTCAGGCCCCACTCCTCCCATTTTGGCTCGGAGCCAGGATTCTGTGGGCGCATCAAAAGTTAATCGAAGTTGCCTACACGAAATTGCGGCGGATGCCGGTAGTGACAATTGTGCAAAAGTAACACCAATGTAGAAGCTTCAAAAAGACAATATTGCAAGTAGGCTAGCATATGTCAGCAACATGTTGAAGTTGAGTTTAAACGAGGTAAGCAAGCATACACAGCAGAGGGACAGTGAGCAGGTGGTGGAGAGTGTAGAGAGCCCATAGTTGAGGCTACATAATAAGAACTCAGTGGTGGAGCAGGTAGGCTATGTGTGACATGCCATGCTGACGATGATGATTATGATGACTTATTAATTGCGATAATGTAATGATATGGTAATGATAACATAGTAAGGCCGTGCTGTGATTATAATAACAAATAGCGTGACTTAAATTTTCTAAATGAATGATTTGCAAACCCGGACAGCAAAAGAGTGTCAAATCGGCGTTAATTGTGGGTCAGATCGATCAGTTTCCGTCAGACGCCCAAAATTTAACATCGATGGAATGAGTGGTGGTTGGTCTCTCAAAGTGCGTCGAAAGGGTTCTATCTTATTCTTGGAAGATTTATCATGGTAAAGATGGGCTAAAAGACTGTAGACTGACGGAAATGTAGGCTACAAAATGTACCAGCAATGTAGGCTATAGCCGAATAAAATATTTCCAGCAACAGCCCTGTTTATTTCCTGTTGTTTCAGTTGTCCTACAGTGATAACTGGTATAAATTACATTAATGTCTACGACAATCTAGGTAATTATTTACACATAGGCTTCAGTAATTGTTTGGTGCTGCTGTTAATTGAGCATTGTATAGTTTAAATGTAGCCTATTGAATAATTTGAAATGATACTTTGAATTCAAGCAGAAACTCTTATTTGATAATTGCTTATAGCCTAGGGTACTTGAATATGGAGATCATGTGCTCTATGGCTACCTCTGATCGGTCAGAGTGATAGCCAGTGAAGCCTACATCACTTTCAGTGCTCCATGACACTTGAAAATATATGCATATTTAAGGGTAATTCAAGATTGTGTATTTAATTAGGTGTGCCCGAACGATTTGAGGGCCACTTGGGCCAAATATGCCAGGGCCGATTTTTGGTCCCAGTCCGCCCCTGCACACACCTGGACACTCCTGTAGCCAATCATGAAAGATCACTAACACACTTACAGTTAGGGTTGCCAACCGTTCCGTAAAATACGGAATCGTCCCGTATTTGCAAGGAAAAAGATGTGTTCCGTATTGAACTGATACGGAATGCATTTTGTTCCGTATTATTGAGAATCAACTCGTGCAAATCCATGACAGATCAGTATTATAAGTTAGACTATGAACGAAAAATACACGATTTGTATGAAATAAAGGGAAATTTTGCTGCCGTCATTTATCCCTCTCAGTTTGTCTGTCATCATTATCCCAACAGAGAATGCACTTTTCGTTTGAGCCACTGCGAGTCACGTATATTACGCTGATAGTGTAGCGTGAGATGACATGTCTTGTCATGAGTTTTACAGTGCATCTGTGCAAGATAAACAAATAGGCTAGCCTACTTGCTGCAGAATAGCCAAAAAAAAGCCAGAAATAAAATAAGGGTTCACCAAATTCAGAGCTTCTGGAGCTGCCTGTGATGTTCAATATATTTTTTTCTATGACAGCATATCCGCCAGTTCAGTTTTCAGAGTTATTTGGTTTGAGTATAATAGGCTACAAACAGTTATTTCTTTATCAAGTGTTTTTGCATCGAAATGATTCTTGTTTTGCACCAGACAGAAAATGAGTAGGCTAGTGGCTATAGAATGTAGTATATTATGTGCGCATTTTAGTAAATAATAGCTCACAATTTTGTAAAATGATGCACTATTTAGTACAATAATACATACATAATTTCAATACCCCCCCCCCCCCACTAACTGAAGTGGATGCCGGTGTACTTACTGAAGTGTATTATCGAAACACCCCCCCCCCCCCCCCAGAATACAGTATACAGGCACCTCACATGTTTACACCTTTCACATAGGCTGCTGATATTTCTATACTGTAGATACCCATCTAGCTCTGTCCCCATGTGATCTTACCCCTCTCTCTCTCTCTCTCTCTCTCTCTCTCTCTCTCTCTCTCTCTCTCTCTCTCTCTCTCTGTCCCCATGTGATCTTACCTCTCTCTCTCTCTCTCTCTCTGTCCCAATGTGATCTTACCCCTCTCTCTCTCTCTGTCCCCATGTGATCTTACCCCTCTCTCTCTCTCTCTCTGGCCCAATGTGATCTTACCCCTCTCTATCTCTCTCTCTCTCTCTCCCTCTGTCCCCATGTGATCTTACCCCTCTCTCTCTCTCTCTCTGGTCCCATGTGATCTTACCCCTCTCTCTCTCTCTCTCTCTCTCTCTCTCTCTCTCTCTCTCTGTCCCCATGTGATCTTACCTCTCTCTCTCTCTCTCTGTCCCAATGTGATCTTACCCCTCTCTCTCTGGTCCCATGTGATCTTACCCCTCTCTCTCTCTCTCTCTCTCTCTCTCTCTCTCTCTCTCTCTCTCTCTCTCTCTGTCCCCATGTGATCTTACCCCTCTCTCTCTCTCTCTGTCCCAATGTGATCTTACCCCTCTCTCTCTCTCTCTGTCCCCATGTGATCTTACCCCTCTCTCTCTCTCTCTGTCCCAATGTGATCTTACCCCTCTCTATCTCTCTCTTTCTCTCTCTGGCCCCATGTGATCTTACCCCTCTCTGTCTCTCTGGCCCTCTAGTGTGTGCCACCATGGCTTCTTCAACTGCACCTACTCTCCCTGCCCAGCGGTCTGCACCATCTACAGCGACCGCCACTACCACACCTTCGACGGCCTCGAATACGACTATGCCAGCGACTGCCAGGTCTATCTGGTCAAGGTCAGTCCCAAAGGAGATGTAATGAGGGAGGGAACTAATTGCTGTTGAGGAAATGAATGGAGCAAATGGGAGGTGGCACTTGATGCTGAACATGGCGGATATGTAACTGGATGTTCTGTCCTGTTTTATGAAGGGCCGTCGATGGAATAGTTCATAAAAGCTCTTGATATTGTTTATCTGAAGTAGCTCCTCAACTCTGCTGTGTGTGCTGTGCAGTACATGATGTTCTGCTTTGCCATTTATTACCATCTTCATCAATTGATGCATGTACAGAGCCGAGGGTAGGAGCTGGACTGGACTGGGCTGTTCCTGGCTTAGAGGGGGCACAGAGCCCCCTCAGGGCCGGCACACTGAGGACTCATCTGACTGTTTGGAGAGAGTAAAGGAAGAGAAAGGAGTGTCCTTTTGAGTTGTCCTTAAAGGCCTAATGGAGGAAGAATCCAGCCTCATTCTGTTCATTCAGGAGCTCTCCTGGGAGGGGGGGGGGTGTTGAGTTTTATAGAGAGAATAAAAAGTTACTCAGATGTGAAGGATGGTGTCATTTAGAGCTGTGGAAGAGGGGGAGCAAGAGGAAGAGAGAGAGAGAGAAAGAAAGAGTAAGAGAATATCTACACTAAGGGCTAAATAGTGGACACTAATTAGGGAAGAGAGGATGTGGGACTCGTCTTTGTGATGACTGTGTGTGTGTGTGTGTGTGTGTGTGTGTGTGTGTCTGTGTCTGTGTGTGTCTCATAGTCAGTTGTGTGAGTTAGAATTATTTATCTAGTCTATAATCCAGAGATGTTTAGTTTGGTTATTGTGGTGTGTGTGTGTGTGTGGTGTGTGTGTGTGTGTGTGTGTGTGTGTGTGTGTGTGTGGACCAGGGTCCTGAGGGGTTGAGGCGAGTGCAAAACAAACAGTGGGGAAGAAACATCCTTTCTCTCCACCTCCTACCCTCTATCCATCCATCCATCCATCCATCCATCCATCCATCTCACCCCTCTTCCAGCTTCCTCACTAGCTCTCTCTCCTCCCATCTCCCTCTCTCTCCCTCTCTCTCTCTTCCTCTCCCTCTCTCTTCCTCTCTCTCTCTTCCTCTCCTCCCATCTCTCTCTCTCTTCCTCTCTCTCTCTCATCCTCTCCTTCTCTTCCTCTCCTCCCATCTTCCCCTCTCTTCCACTCCCTCCTTCTTAAAGGGACACCAGGCAACGTTTTCGTGTTAATTAATCATCTTCGTAAGTCGGTATATGGTTAAATGACTCATTACGGGGCGAATGAAGACTCTCTCGCCCGCCCCTACTGCCTGTAGGAAGAATATCCCGCTTGCAAGTTCAGTGTATCGTACCCTCCGACCGAAGCAGGATCAGTTTACATCCTGCATCCACAGCACAGAGGCAGGCTAAAGCAACGCTAGCGATTGTTGCAAACGTGTGTGTATACTGTAATGGCCGGCGAAGAAGCAGCGGAAACCCTTTGACGGAAGACGCAAAGAAAAGGAAAAGAGCTTCAGACCGAGCGAGGGGGAGTTTCGTAGAGAAAAAGCATCAGGCTTGCCTGGTGTCCCTTTAACTCCATGTCTCCATGTCCATGCTCCCTCATTCTGTCCTTGTTCTCTCTCTCTCTCTCTCTCTCTCTCTCTGTCTGTACACCCCTCTTTCTCTCCCTCACAGTTTGTCCTCCCATCCTTACTCTCTTTCCTTCTCCATTTAGTTTCTCCATCCTTCCTCTCATTCTCTCTCACTCTCTCTGACCCTCACTCTTTCTCTCTCTCTCTCTCGGCCTCTCTCCTCCCTCACTTTCTCCTTCTCCCTCTCCCTGTCTCTCTCTCTGCCCCCCCCCCTCCTCCTCTGGGAGATTGAATGGCGAGTAAAGGGATCCGTGTGGGTCTGCTGCTCTTAATCTTGGGAAAATCAGAGGGGATTTTTAATTAGGCAGCCTTGAGGTAACGCTACTCCACTGAATGTCAGCTCCAGGGGACAAGAAGGGCACACACACTCACCCAACAAAGAGCAACCTGTTCCTCAATCAGATCACTTTAAGGAACACTGTGTGTGTGTGTGTGTGTGTGTGTGTGTGTGTGTGTGTGTGTGTGTGTGTGTGTGTGTGTGTGTCTGTGTGTGCACACGTGTGTGTGTGTGCACACACATAACTTTAAGCACACTCTGTGTGTTTGTTAAGATTGTTGAATGTAAATGTGTTTCTTTGTGTCTTTTGTATGTGTGTTCATGTGTTGTGCAACCATGTCTGGGTGTATATTCTTACCCTTTTTCGAGTGTGTGTGTGTGTGTGTGTGTGTGTGTGTGTGTGTGTGTGTGTGTGTGTGTGTGTGTGTGTATGTGTGTCGGTTACATCTTTGAAGTAGAACCTTTGAGCTGTGACGTTTGTTAAACACAGACCTACAACATGTCAACGTCTCATGCCATTCTTATGAGTAGGAGGGGGGGGTGTAAATGGAAGTATGTTGTACATATTATTGTTGTACATATTTGTGTGTGTGTGTGTGTGTGTGTGTGTGTATGGGTAAATATGTGTGTGTATGTGTGTGTGTGTGTGTGTGTGTGTATGTGTGTGTGTGTGTGTATGGGTGAATATGTGTGTGTATGTGTGTGTGTGTGTGTGTATGTGTGTGTGTGTGTGTATGGGTGAATATGTGTGTGTGTGTGTGTGTGTGTGTGTGTGTGTGTGTGTGTGTGTGTGTGTATGGGTGAATATGTGTGTGTATGTATGCGTGTGTGTGGGTGTGTGTAAGGCGAGTGTAATTATGTGTGATAAAGGGGAAAACGAGTGGGATATTTTAAAGGGTAGTAGTTCTCAGAGGACTGCAATGATCTACCCAAGGGACCAGACCTCTCTGAGTTTTTCTGCCTCTTTTCTCTGCCTCATTCTATCCCTCTCCCTCTCCCTCTCCCTCTCCCACTTTCTCTTCCTCTCTCTCTCTCTATCCCTCTCTCTGTCTGGCTTACATTTTCACTCCCTTTCTTACATTCCTCCTCCCTTTTACACAGTATTTTATAGTAGGATCAGTTTGACATCCAGTTTTACATTCTAGCATTTCTAGCAGTATGGCCTACTGTGGTACCCAGGGTGTTATATCCTGGGGCCTATGTATGTATGACACTTGAGCCACATTCCTTATTCCTGATGCTGAGTTTGGTAACTGAGATCATAAATACCACATAATAACTTTGCAGATGTTTAACCTGTCCCTCTATGAGCCCTATGTGTTTCTCTCCTGTGGCAGGCCACACTGTGTTTTTAGCTTGGTCTCTCTCTCACACACTCTCTCTCTCTCTCTCTCTCTCCCTCCCTCCCTCTCTCTCTCTCTATGCTGTGCTGAGTTTTGAGTCCTTTGTGCTGCTGCTGCAGTTGCACTGCTTGGTGTTTGTTTTGCAGAGTGTGGGAGGCACAGAGGTGGCCATTATGGCTCAGAACAAGGACTGCTACGAGAGCGGCATCGTTTGCATGAAGTACCTGCAGATCTACATGGGCCTCACTAAGATCTACTTCAGCGACAACTCGGGCAAACCGGTGAGACACACACACTCCTCTGTAGACCTGTTAACCCCTCCTCAGTTGTGTCTGTCTGAAGAGAGCTGACATATCCCAGTAGTGACACTCTAGTCAGAGTGCTTTGAATTTCCCCAGTGAAGTACAGCTGTGGAATAAATAAACGATATATAATTTGTGTGCTGTGCGCGGGCTACAAGTGAGCGGGCTACTGCTGTCCAAGATCTCAAATGAGCTTAGTCTTGACATTAGGGGTACCAGCTGGACACAACATGGACAGGGACCAAATGTCTCAGTGCATTGGAGGGGGAACAAAGAAGATTTTGATAGCACTTTTTCTCTTCCAAAGGGCTTATATTATCCTAACACTTTGTAATAATGGTCAACGTATTCTTTCAAACCTTTTGTCATATGCATTACTGATCTGAAGTGGTCTGACTGTAGTTTAGCAGCTGCAGTACCTTTTAATGATCTGTATACCTTTTCATTTGAAATGGTTTGACCATGGTTTGATTCGGCCTGGTGTGATGTTTTCCATTGGCTTTAGATAAAGTAGCGAGCGTGCAGGTGTGAGGGTTGGAGAGGGTTGTGAGTTCATGTGTGATCCAGAGTTGTAAGCATGTAGGTGTATGTTGGACAGGGGAGTGTGTTTGTGTGTGATCCATAGTTGTGAGCATGTAGGTGTGTGTTGGACAGGGGAGTGTGTTTGTGTGTGATCCATAGTTGTGAGCATGTAGGTGTGTGTTGGACAGGGGAGTGTGTTTGTGTATGATGTACAGGGTGTGAGTTAGACTTGAGTATTTTTGGGTCTGACTGATGTGCTGATCTGGTTCTGTCTCAGAGCTCCTCGACTGTGATTGGCCGAGGCTTTGAATTTGAGCTCTGGCAGGCCGGGTATTACACAGCGATCCACTTCCCTAACCAGGACCTGACCGTGCTCTGGGACCGCAAAACCACCATACACATACGAGCTGGACCGCAGTGGAAGGTGAGCCCTCTGAACCTCAACAAGCAATAACACACACACCCTTGTTCTGTTCAGTAGTTTCTTATATTCTAGCCTATAGAGAAAATACCTGTATATATTTGTTTGTTTGTTTGTTTGTGTGTGTGTGTGCGTGTGTGTGTGTGTGTGTGTGTGTAGGGTCAGCTGAGTGGCCTGTGTGGGAACTTTGACATGGAGACGGTGAATGACATGACCACAGCTGGACATATGGAGGTTAGCAACCCACAGGCCTTTGGAGACAGCTGGGCCCTGGGACAGGTGAGAGAGTGAGGGGTGTGTGTGTGTGTGTGTGTGTGTGTGTCTTTATGCGTGTGTGTGGGTGGGTGTTTAGATGAGCATGAAAGCTTACCACAGTGGTATTCTGGGCAGCAGGAGAGGGGGCTGTGTGTGTGTAACATTGTGTGTGTGTGTGTGTGTGTGTGTGTGTGTTTGTGTAACATTGTGTGTGTGTGTGTGTGTGTGTGTGTGTGTGTGTGTGTGTGTTTCCTGTAGTGTGAGAGTGATGTTCTGGTGAAGAGGCCGTGTGAGGGGGACTTGAGCCGGCAGCCGTACGCTAAGCGCGAGTGTGGGCTCCTCTACAGCGATGTCTTCGCCGCCTGCCACAACGTGGTGAGTTCCTCCTCTCTCCACCTCGCTCCCCATGATCAATCCAACCCCTTCTTTTCACTCAACCCTTCTGTGTACGTACGCAGGACACGTAATTAGCACCTTTGTATGTTCCGTATTATGTGGAATTTATGAAGCATTCATTTCATCAGGTAACCAACATTTATTTATTGTGCCATATCATTCAGTCACTTCATTCAACTGAAGGCAACAATTCAAATCAAAAGTTTAGCGACCATGAAAAAACACAATACATGATAAGACGTCAACAAACAACAGGGCAGTAATTGTACTCACAGCTACACTGTAGGCTATGACAGATGCAATCAGAGACTTTATTTAATAGCAAGCAAAGGGAAGATGTGAAATAGTGAAATTAAGGCATCAGAAAGTAAACAAAAGTAAAGTTGCCTTCGACATGGTTCATAGAGGCAGAATATGTGCTCTGAATAATGGTTCTGTTGTTTCTGAAGGTTTCTCCTACTAATGTCTTCTAACCACAGTCTGGATTACACCTGCTTTTAAAAGGCGGAAACAGATGTTTTTTTCATACATATGCCAAAATTCCTAATCACTCACTCTCAGCACTTCTCCCATGTTTCTGCGCAATACTCCTACTTCTCCATCCCCCTTCCCATGAATGCATGAGCGAGTAAGAAAAAGCGCAGCTTGTCTGACAACTCTCCAGTGGCCGACAAAATGCACTTTCACTCATGTGAGGTCTGTTCGTACATACAATGCCGTGTTTTAAGACGCAAATAAAGGAAATAAAGCTAATGCCTTAGTACATCAGCTCTTCAGTCTCAGGGTTCACTTAGGTTGTTACTCTTCTCTGTAGCCCTCTTAGCCTAACACCCCTCCCTCTCTCTCCATCGGTGTGGTGCTTTGTTTGTGTGCATACCTGGGAAAATGTCACCCCTTAGACGGCTGTTTGTCTCTGGGGTGTCACGCTTTAATTTGTTCCCCTGAGAGGAAGTCAGACCCATCCCCAGGTCTCTGCTGTGGGGGTGTGTTAAGATAATAGATCTTCTTTGGTACCCTGGAGAAAAGGGCATCTCTTACCCACAGCAGCGGAGAATAGGCTGCCCAGCACTGCCATCTTCTCATCTGTCACCTCTATGCTCACACACACACACACACACACACACACACACACACACACACACACACACACACACACACACTCATATGCACTGATGTGCCCAGGAACACACATGGGTCATTTCGTGGCAAATCAGATAAGGTTGTTGTTGTTGGGTAGCAAGTAGGATTATGAAAATGTATGTGGAAGTAGCTCATTGTATGGCAATTTAGTGTGCCAATGTTGTACCATAGATAAATATTACACATAGGTAGTGTGGTGTGTGGCATTCTGGCGTGTGGCAGTCTGGCGCATAATGGCTGCCGTGCATCACTCGTGCATCACATCGGGAAAAGCGTTATATAAGTGTAATGTGTTGTTGTTGTTGTTGTTGTTGTATAACTTTGTGCATTTATTTATGAATGTAGAACATTTGGCACTTTGAACACTACATTTATACAAAATCCACACAGGAGAGATGTTAAATTCCTAGTGCTACAGATAGAGGATTTCACACAGCGGCCAAGCACAACCAAACCGATTAGTAACAGTCAAAAACAAAATCACTAACAAATCAACCTTAGTGGGCTAAAACACCACAAACGGAATAGCCTTCAAGAGCATTTCACTGGGGTTATCAAGCAGGCATCTTCATTGAATTAGACCCACAACACCTCCAGAAGGCTCAACAGTGGTATCTGGCATCCCAGACCCACCCCCCTCCACACTCATGATGGACTGCCACCAAATTCTTCAGTCATTCCTCTTCATTACTGTGGTTTCAGTCTGGTTTCAGGGCCATGCACAGTACTGAGACTGCCCTGGTTAAGGTAGTCAACGACCTGCTATTAGCTGCTGACTCAGGCCATGTCAGCATTCTCATCCTCCTCAACCTCACAGCTGCCTTTGATACCATTTGCCACAACCACCTACTGACTCGGTTAGAAACCTTGCTTGGTATCACTGGTGTTCCACTGTCCTGGTTCAAATCATACCTCACTAACAGAGAACAGTTTGTTTAAATTGGGAATTTCAGATCTCCAAATTCACCCCTCCCACATGGTGTCCCCCAGGTTTCTGTCCTGGGCCCCCTGCTGTTCATAATCTACATCCTTCCCCTTGGCCACATAATACAACATTACGGGTTAAATTTCCACTGTTATGTGGGCAACACTCAGACTTACATTCACGCTAAGCCTGCTCACACATTATCATTATCCAACCTGGTCAGCTGCTTAAATGCCATTAACAACTGGATGACTCAAAATTTCCTCAAGCTCAATCAAGATAAGACAGAAGCTATTCTCATTTCCATCCCTAACATTCTGAAAAATCTAGAACATCTGCAGCAATCTATCGCCAGCTATTTCACTACAACCTCTGCTGAAGTTAGAAATCTGGGCGTAATCCTGGAACCTACTCTCTCTTTCGAGTCACATATAAAAAATATCACCAGAACGTCTTTCTTCCATTTCAAAAGCATCTCCAAGCCCCTCTCTCAACTCATCTGCAGCAGAAACACAGGCCTACATGCATTCATTACATCTGGCTAGACTACTGCTCTACTTTACGGCATCCCAGCAAAAACCCTAAATAGGCTGCAGTATGTCCAAAATTCTGCTGCAAGGCTACTCACCCGCACCAGGCCCTGGGATCACATTACTCCCATCCACCAGCAGTTGCATTGGCTTCCTGTCCACTACCGCATTCAATACAAAATCCTTCTCCTTGTCTATAAATCCCTACATAATCTGGCCCCATTCTATCTATCAGACCTCCTCACCGCATACCTTCAATCCCACACCCTTCGCTCTACAGATACATGTCTTTTAGCAGTCCCCACATCTCAGCTTCGCTCCATAGGTGACAGGGCCTTCAGTGTGGCAGGTCCTAAGCTGTGGAATGCCCTGCCACTTGTGATGCGCCAAAGCACAACTATATCCACTTTTAAAACTCGGTTAAAAACACATCTTTTTAGCTTAGCTCTCCTCTCAGCCCCCTGCTACTACTTGCACTGCCTCTTTATTTTCCCTGTTTTTAGTTGTCTTTTTCTCTATACTTGGTCTTCACTTTGTGCTCAGTGTACTACTGTATCCCCTCTGAGTGTGTTTTATGTTTCCTCTGCATCTTGACATTTTACAGTATGTACCTTGTATCCTCGTCCAGCCTGTGTTATGATATGACACAGAATGAGCCACATACTTTAGTTACTTCAGTAGTAAACACACACACACACACACACACACACACACACAGTGAGAGAGAGACAGAGAGGGAGAGAGAGAGAGAGAGAGAGAGAGAGAAACACCACACACACAACCAACACACAGCCACATACCATGCACACAAACTGTAGTCACACTGGAAGAACACTATAGCCTCTTTTATCATCCTCTCCACAACTATTTCCAAGGTGTGTGTATGTGTGTGTGTGTGTGTATGTGTGTGTGTATGTGTGTGTGTGTGTGTGTGTGTGTGTGTGTGTGTGTGTGTGTGTGTGTGTGTGTGTGTGTGTGTGTGTGTGAGAGTGAGTGTGTGTAACCCAATGCTAACTGCACTCTGATCTCTAAGAGGTTGCTTTGGATTTCCCCGACTTGACCTCCAGTGTCTCTGGCAGACGGTGTTCTGACCTCCTTAGCTATAGCTCTCTGCAGTATCTGTGTTGTCCATCACCCTATCTGAGAGCCGGCCCCAATTGGGGGTAATTGGACGTGAGTGCAGTAGCCTTTCTCTCCTGCAGACATCTAACGAAGACATCACTAAAAAGCCTTTTTGCCGTTAGCTATCTCGACCCAGTTTCTATAGACTCTCAATGCACACACACACACATACACATACACATACACATACACATACAGACACAGCCGCGCGCACACACATACGCATACAGACACGCACACACACACACACACACACACACACACACACACACACACACACACACACACTGCTTTCCCAGGCTTACCTCTGGAGACCATCTGGAATGTGTGTTTACGTTAGTTATCTTAAAATACAAAAGTGGACCTTACAGCAAATCAACTGACATCCCTTTGGTGTTAATAGAAAAAACAGGGTCATGGCTTTATTGGCATTGTTTATTGGGTTTTAATTGGCATTGTATGGGCTTAAATGGCTACCTGGGGGTTGGACCCTATATCAGATGTTCGTAGAAAAATTCCACCTTACTGAATAAAACTTAGATTCCTGCCCATGTGAGTGACCCCCCTGTTTTGTGGCAGGTGGATGTGACCTGGTTCTACAGGAACTGCCTGACGGACACCTGCAACTGTAACCGCGGGGGGGACTGCGAGTGCCTGTGTACAAGCATTGCTGCGTATGCACACAAATGCTGCCAAAATGGGATCGCTATTCGCTGGAGGTCTCCTACAGTTTGCCGTTAGTATGCATAGATATCACACCCTCAAACACACACACACACACACACCATCAAACACACACACACACACACACTATATTTTCCTACTCCCTTCCCCACTCCTACGTACATAATCATAAAGCATGCACTTCACTTCACACACGGTAAAATGGTAAAAATGACTAAAAATTAACGTTTTGTTTTTAGTAGTTATGAGTTAACTTTTCTGTAATTTTCTTTTTCAGCTAATGACTGTGAATATTACAACCAAGGTATGCAACAGCAGCCACTGACATAATAGTCAAAAAATTAAAATAACTGCCTTGTGAAATGAAATATTCTTTGTTTTTTGGTATGTATGCTCTTCTTGTGTGTGTGTGTGTGTGTGTGTGTGTGTGCATGTGTTTGTGTGCATGTGTGTGTTTGTGTGCATGTGTGTGTGTCTGTGTCTGTGTATGTATGGGTACACAGAGCTTGGGGATGGACCCTACACACTGTGGAGTGGCGCTGCTAATGACTCTGACTGTGTGTTTGGGGCGAACGTGAGCAGTGGAGAGGTGTTTCCTCTGCTCAGGGCCGGCTTACAAATACAGACACAGTCCGCAGCCGTCTTCAACTTCATGGTCACCGCAGGACTGCATAAAGATCGAGCCTCACGTATGTGCTGCTCTGTACACACATTCATATACAGCATACGGCACACACAAACAAGAATGCACACACTCACACACGGTTTTAACTGTGTGTAAATGTTGTTGTGTTTGCCTGTGATGGTATGTGTATATTCACGCATAATGTGCATGCGCGTGTCTATATGTGTGTGTGTGTGTGTGTATGTGTGCGTGTGTGAAGGTCTACCAGTTGTCTCCTTGGAGTCTGCAGAACGTCCCAACTACTTCCTCAGTGTCACAGAAAGCCGCACGCTGCGACTGGAGCGTTGGACTGTAGGGGCGGAGTTTGGGCTCCGGGCCTCTTTTATCCATCACCAGGGCCTGTGGTTGCCGCGGCGATCCTCGTTCGAGCTTCTGGGGCAGAAGGGTGTATTTCTCTCCCTCACACACACGGCAGCACAAGCACAGAGCTACGACAACACACTCGCCTTTAAGGGCAGCAGCAGCTTCACCATGGAGGGTAAGACACACACACACACACACACACACACCTCCACACAAAGTACAAAGTCAAACACTTGCTTTCACATGCACACACAGTTATACAGTATGAAAACAAACTTATTTATCTGTGCATATGTTTCTGTACGTGTTATTTGTTGATGTATACAGTGTGTGTGTGTGTGTGTGTGTGTGTGTGTGTGTCTGTCTGTGTGTGTGTGTGTGTGTGTGTGTTTGTGTGTCTGGTGTGTCTGTGTGTGTGTGTGTGTGTGTGTGTGTGTGTGTCTGTCTGTCTGTATGTGTGTGTGTGTGTGTGTGTGTGTGTGTGTGTGTGTGTGTGTGTCTGGTGTGTCTGTGTGTGTGTGTGTGTGTCTTCCAGAGAGCAGTCTGTTGATCCCGCACCGTCTGATGTGTGAGTGGAAGTTCCACTCCTGTTCCAGTCCATGTGTGAGGACATGCGGTGACCCTGACGCCACTCGCTGCCTCTTTCTGCCCCCGTGAGAACAGTCTAGAAACACACACCTCACACACACCACACACACACTAACCACACACACCTTACACCTCACACACACACACACACACACACACACACACATACACACACACTAACCACACACACCTTACACCTCACCAGTGTTGGGAATGTTACTTTAAAAAAGGAATTAGTTACAGTTACTCACTACTTTTTCCAAAAAGTAACTGAGTTAGTAACTGAATTACTCTATGATAAGAGTAACTTGTTACCAGGGAAAGTAACTATTTGCGTTACTGTTAAAAAAAAAAGTTGCTATATGTCAGTCAGTTCAAGGCAGCCAGTTGAAATGAGTAGACCAGACAGGTGTTTGTAGGCTAGGCTACATAACTTTCGATATTTACTGTATTAGATAGATAGATAGATAGATAGATAGATAGATAGATACTTTATTGATCCCAAAGGGGAAATTCAAGATATTGCACATCAACAGACCTACGGTTGACTTCAGCCTGTGTCATAGGTTTTTGTTGTGAGGCAGAAAGATCTAGCTTTTGCTGCTTGGAGGACTTTGCTCCGAGTCCTTCTTTGCTAGTGGATGGCGAGCTATCATCTGTGGTGGAGGTATCAGTGTTTTTGGCCACTAGCTTTAGATGCGTGTGTGAGATGCTTCATTAAATGAGAGTTGCTTACAACAGATGTCGACAAAGTCTTGCTCCTGGACATAACGTACACATTACATGCACATTCTTGCCCCTGACCACAATGAATTTGAAGTATTGCTTATATCTCCACCTTGAAAATGCCAACTTTTCTTCGGATTGCTCCAGACCTCTGCTGTTTCGTCGAATCTCTATTTAGCTGTTGTGTGTGTGTGGTGCGTGTGCTGGCAAATGTGTAAAAACACTGGCTCTGATTGGCTACCATGAAACATGACTCTGCCTTAGCCAATCAGCCAATAGCTTACGTCGTTATTAACCCACCTCCTCACTAGCTGTGAGCCAGGGGTGCGTTTGGATTATACAGTTTATTCAATCAATGCATAGTAACGCACCGCATTTAACGTCCAGTAACGTTAAAGCCGTTGTAACGACGGGAAAAGTAATTAGTTAGATTACCCCGTTACTGAAAAAATAACGTTGTTACTTAACTCCGTTCTTTTAAACGGCGTTATTCCAAACACTGCACCTCACACTAGTGATGTAGTACTCGAGACGACCGGTCTCGAAACCGATTTCTGCTTTCTCGGACTCGTCTCGGACTTGTTCCTTCAAAGACTCGGTCTTGACTCGGTCTCGGACTCGTTCCTTCAAAGACTCGCTCTTGACTCGGTCTCGGACCACAGTGGGAGGAGAAGGACTCGTAATTTCAGACCGAGTCCTCGAGACCAACGCATTTTTATACTGTATGTTCATATAAAAAAAATACACAACACATAAAAACAATAATAATAAAATGCAATGTTGACGGGCATTATTTGAAAACGACATCCCATGGTGCAAAGATACTGCCGTCAGAGCCGTTTATTCACAGGCCTGATAGCGCTCTGGCATACCGACGTGTCTGCGGGAAAAAAAATCAGGTTCGCGTTTGTGTGATCTCACGTGCAAATTTCTTTTGTGTTTCACACACTGGCAACGCAAAACGTAGCCAAAGTTATAGAGTGCAACTTTATGAAGCCAGGGGAAGACACCAAACTTGTCGATAAAGGTATAAAGAATAAATTACGCTGGTCTTGGATAGAGGAGGTGGGTAGAGACAAAAAGCCCTTTAAGCCGGTGTCAAAGCTTTGTGCGCAAGGAAAATATTATATGAAACTAGAGGGAAAAAAGTGCTGCCACGGCACGAGACCAATTCAACATACCTTACATAGGTGGCTGTTTACTCGGCCGCTCCTGCGCTCAAATTCGCGTCAGGTCGCTCCAATCAATTTCGCTCCCCGCTTCACTTAAAAATCATCCTGCCATTAAAATTGCTCCACGCTCGCTCCAGTTTTAAAGAGGGAGAAAAAAATACAAGCCAAATTGTCACCTTAAACAGAAAACTTAAATCCCAAAGAACTACTGTAAGAGCAACGGCAATTTCACTCATAGAAGATTTATTTTAAAGGGACACCAGGCAACGTTTTCGTGTTAATTAATCATCTTCGTTAGTCGGTATATGGTTAAATGACTTATTACGGGGCGAATGAAGGCTCTCTCGCCCGCCCCTACTGCCTGTAGGAGGAATATCCCACTTGCAAGTTCGGTGTATCCTACCCGCCGACCGAAGCAGGATTAGTTTACAGCACAGAGGCAGGCTAACGAAACTCTAGAGATTGTTGCAAACGTGTGTATAATGGCAGAGCCGGCGAAGAAGCAGTGAAAACCATTGACGGAAGACGCAAAGAAAAGGAAAAGAGCTTCAGACCGAGCGAGGGGGAGTTTCGTAGAGAAAAAGCATCAGGCTTGCCTGGTGTCCCCTTTAAAATGCAACACTGATAGTGCATCAACAAACAAGCTTGGCAACGTCAATACACATAAGCGTATACAGTATAACTAAAGGGATCAGTGGGATTAACTGCCTAAAGAATACAGGGTTAGCATCTAAGTTTTATTTTCATCCTTCTACTTCATGAAGCATATTCAAATTGCTTACGTTTTTCTTTGCTCTCCTTAGCACACTCTCATGTTTCCGCAAAATGTGTCTTTTTAGATTCCAAAATGAATCTTTAGGCTACTCGCTGAAACAGTGTCACCACATGGTCTACATTGTACATTGTATCTAGTTGTTTTGTAGCAATAATACACTTGTACGACTTATCAGTTTCCTTTCTAAAATATTTAGCAAACTCCATCCCCACACTACAGTAGCTCTGATCTGTCGTTTACAATCGCTCATCTACGGAAACGTACGGAGACGTATTGCTGCCACACTAAAATAAATAAAAAGGCTCAGTATTACGTAATTACGTGAAAAGTTTCTTGTTATAACAATATCTTTTTCACGTTTTAACAAGATATGTATCACGTTATTAGGCCTACATGAAATTATCACGTTATTTCATGATACTGATATTTTTACTTTTAACGTAAAAATATCATGTTATTTCAAGATATGATGTTTTTACGTTTTTACAAGATATATATCACGTTATTACATGAAATGATCACGTTATTCAAGATAATGAAACTAAACGAAACTAGAAAATAGGCTATGCTTGTTTACACGACTCAATCAAATTCTATTTTAAGCTCGGTTTAAGACATTCTCGTTATTGAACACGGTGGATAATATTGTTATAGGCCTAGGCTATAGCCTGTGCGAACACCCAAGCATTGTCCAGAATATTCTGCACCTGTGTGCAGTAGCCTAGTGGAGTGGCAATAGGGAGAGTCGGGAAGATTCCCGGTGGGGCCGGGCTGATTACTGTAGTGTGATCTCAAAAAGCGCATGCTATTGCTGTTTGAATACTTTCTTTGCTGTGCTCTCCAGCAGCCTGCACTGTGCGCCTGCAGCGCTTCACTTCTCAGTCCCCGCGTCCCTTAGAAATGACTGCGGTGAGCTGACTTGCAGGCTACCGAGCCAGAGCGCTCTATACATTCACCCACATTGCGTAAAGATTTGCATATTTATCAAAGCCCTTTCTCCCTCTTGCGTCAAGTTAGCGAAAGTTTTATTTATTGTGTTGATAAGAAGATAAAGCAGAACTATCAGGCTGTGTGAGCAGGCTATCCTGCACAGAACCTCTCTATCGGTCTCCTTTTCAGCGGCTCTCTGCCGATACACATACATCCCTCTTCGCTGCTCTTCAGTCAGCTGGGAATTGACCACACACACATAGCCTACATACACACATGCACAAAAACACTCATCAAGCAGCACTAATAGCAGTCAGGGTGCAAGTTCATAGACACGACTAGTTATGCACACTATTCACACACTCCCTACACACACACACACACACACACACACACACTAGTCACACACACCTCACACACACCCTACATACTGTACACCTCATGCAGACAAATCACACACTCACAAACACTGCAAACACATCTCATGCACACACATAATATGCACCTTAGGCCTACACACACACACACGCAGCCAGCATGCCCCTCATGTTTCATACTGCATGCAAATAGGATTCTGAGTGGTTCATCATAATTTCTCAAGCCCTCTACACACTTACACTCGTGCGCGCGCACACACACACACACACACACTCAAATAAACACCCATCTCATGTCTGTGTTTCCATGGTAGCGTGGAGGGCTGCTTCCCACACTGTCCGAAGAACATGGTTCTGGATGAGGTGACAAGACGCTGCGTGTACATGGAGGACTGTGAGTAATCTTCATCACCACCACCACCATCATCATCTTCATTACAATCATCATTCGGAATTTCATAATAATCACCATCATCAATACCACTCTCATGGTCTTTATTATCCACATCAGTTGTTCTCAATCAGTCAATTAGTCAATCATTCATATTCATCAAGAGTGCTCTCATTTATTACACATAATATCATTCTCTCATTTATTACACATTATATCATTACATCAGACTGACAGCAGTTGCCTCTGGACTCTATCTAGGTCAGATCAGGACCAGAGTCAGAGTCCGCTCAGAGTCAGGGGCCGGTTTCACAAAAATAGACTTTGACTATAGCTTAGATATAGTAGATATTCAGACTTTGACTATATAGCTTAGAGATATAGTAGATAGTCGGACTTCATATAGACATCAAAATTAAACCGTTGCACAAAGCAGTTAAGCTCTTGACTATCTGAAGTGGAACTATAGTGCAATGAATTCTGGATAAAGTAAGACTCTTTTCAAAATAAAAAACATGGCCGCCTGAGTTACCACATCTAACCAACTCAACTCAATGTTACCCAAGCAGAACATGCTTGTCTTTAGGTCAAACAAGATGAATAGAGCAACAGGGCCAAATCAGAGCCATATGAGAGCCATATCAGGGACATATCAGAGCCAGATCAGAGCCATATCAGGGCCAGATGAGTAGCTGTCTGAGTACATGATTGTCATGGTGATAATTGAGTGTAATTATCTTAATCAAGCAAGATAATGAGCACAAGGAGTCTGTAGTGTAGACCCTTTCTCACTGCCAAAATTCCTGCAAATTTATGTACCAGAATCGCGGAACGCCTGTCTCTTTCACATAGACCGAGGTAGGCCTCTCTTATGTTCAATCATAATCCAATAATCCTGGAGTAGAACCTCATCATTATACTTCACCATCAAACACATGACATCCATATGAGAGTGTGTTGTATTATTCTGTGTTGTTGTGTCTCTGTATGTGTGTGTATGCGTGTTTGTATAAATTTTTGTCTGTCTGTGTGTGTGTGCATGTGTGTATGTGTAGGTACCACTGTCCCCCCAACTCCTACCTCCTACATGTTTGTGACGAGGTCAAATCGCACTACTCCTGCTCCCACCAGCTCCTCCACCACCACCACCACCCGCTCTCCCTCCACCCCAAGGAGCCCAGTGACCTCTACCCCAGAGAGGAGCACTCCTCCTGGGGCAGAGGCTCTGAGCTCTGCTGCCTCCACCCAACCTCCACCTCCACGACCCACCCCATCCATCACCCCACCATCCTCAGACACAGCCACGCCCACCACGCTTCTTCAGCCAATCACCACCGCCCGCCTCTCCACCGCCCAGACCACGCACCCTCCCAGTACCACCTCTGCTGTCACGACGACGACAACACTTCCTCCTACAACCACTACGGCACATGTAACCATGGTGACACAGACCACACCCACTATCACCACAGTGCAGACCACAACGCGACCCCCTACTACTACTTCTGTTTCCACGACAACCACAACAACAACAATGCGTACGACGGGACCTGTGGAGACCACCACTCTTCCTGAGGTGACTGAGACTCCCACTGTTGCTGTGACGACACGGCAACCCACCGAGTCGGTGACCACACCAACCATCACCTCCGCTCCCACCACACCCAAAGCTGTTGCTGTGGAAACCATGATTCCCCCTTTTCTCCTTCCCACTGCACCTTGCACAGTAAGAACAGACACACACACTAACACACACACACACACACACACACACACACACACACACACACACACACACACACACACACACAAAAATGCAAGACCACACATCCATTTTATGTGTAAATTACTATGTTATGTTACTACTACTTAGCAACCACTTTATCTATCTGGTGGTGTATGTTATCATGCAAAACTTGTTTAGAGTGTTGTGTGCATGTGTTTTGTCCCTCTGCAGCCTCCGTACTCTGTGCGAGTGGATGAGTGCAGTGAATATATCTGCTTTAACGGGCAGCTGATGCTGCACAATGCATCTCAGCACTGCAGGAACAACGTCAGCCAGCCCTACTGTAACCTGCTGGGCATGCCCATCCAGACCAACACAGACCCCTGCTGCCCACAGTGGAGATGCCCCTGTATGAACACAACACACACACAAACACACACAAACACACACACACACACACACACACAACCTTACTGTAACCTGCTTGCTACAATAGAGATGCCCCTGCATGAACACACACACACACACACACTCACATAAGCCCTGCTGCAACCTATATGCTTGAAAGCACACAAACACACAAACATGAACTTGTTTTGCTTTTTAGCTGCAAACCCCTGATAACATTCCATCATAGTGGCCCTGAAGTAAAGGCCCATGTGTGTATTGTACACTGTGCAAATAACTTGCTGACTCATACTTAAAGGAACCGTACAGTATGTAAGAAATGTATTTCAATTAATCATAAAATGGCCCTGATATGTCACTAGACATTAAGAAATCATGTTCATTTCAAATACTTATATCACTGACAACAGGAGTCCGGCCAGGATATTGTCATTTAAAAAGTGAAGTTGCAGCCCTCAACTGATGTTGTTGTTGTGTTTTGTAATGGCATGTTGTGTTTTGGCCTGACCCTCCACCTATCTACTAATCACAAAGTCAGTAGTGTTTCGGCATCTGGGTTGGCAACCTCGAGTCAGGGAGGAGGGGGAGGGGATACACCGCTCTACAGTAATTTGTAATTAAAAGTGATTGCAGTACCAGTTTTGGCCACAATCTTACATATGGTTCCTTTAACCCTGACAAGTCATCTTGTTGCTTTGATCTTTTGGTTTGAAGTTTAATCAGCAAATATTGTAGAGTGTAAGTACATTTTCATAGATGTGTGTGTGTGTGTGTGTGTGTGGCTGTGTGCATTTGTGTTGTAGGCCGCTGCTCTATAATCTCTGATCTGCGCGTCATCACGTTTGATGGGAATAACGTGGCCATGTACGATAACGGTTCCTACATCCTAGTGCATCTGCCCAGAGAGAATATAGTTGGCCAGATCGAGAAGTGTCCCACTAGTGAGGTATTTAATAACATATCACACTGATTTATACTTAAATCTCTTAATGAAATTGAAATGCTTTTAAATAACTATGAATAACAAAT
>NC_055967.1:32882461-32889961 GCF_018492685.1 Alosa sapidissima
TGAGTACTGTATACTGTACACACACACACACACACACACATTTAACATAAACTGCTCATGTTTTGACACAGTATGACCATGTCACTATCAAATAGAGCAGTGGTTCCCAAACTTTTAACAGGCATGTACCCCCTGAGACATTATGATCTTCCGGAGTACCCCCAACACCACCAATTGTTAACAAGTTTTTTTTAAATTGTTTTATTAATATTTATTTTTATCAATTTTGTCGAGAATAGTGGTCATAAACATATGATACAAATCTCATCAATAGTCAACATATGATAGCCTACAAATGTGCTGAATATAATGATTTTAAATAGATCTGCACCTAATCTCACACACAATCGTCTTGTTGAATGCAGTGATCTTATCTGCTAGGTGCTTGTCTTTGCCTTGTAACTGGAGATTTAACTCATTGAGCTTTCCAAATATATCGCTAAGATAGGCCAGCTTCGCCAAGAAATGTTCATTAGTGAACGTGCTTGCAGATTCAAACATGCGCTCTTCCTCCAAGAAGAGGCGACTCGGAGCTCAAACACGCGACAGCACTTTACCCTCGGGAAAGCCTTGCCTCGCTGTGAAACAGTACAGCCTTTTGGTCAGCTCCCATCTCCTCTCAAAGTGCGGAGAATAGATGCGCTTTTAAGGGCCGGGTCTTGATGAAATTCACCACTCTCACAACCTCGTTCAAAAGCTCATTCAGGTCGGGACTAACTAAGCTGTCTTGATACGAGCGCTTCCCTATGAATAACACAGTGCGTCCATTGCGCATCGGGTGCTACCTGGGCCTATGCTACAGATAAAAAAAAATAAATAAAAAAACTCCTGTTTTTCACGTCAGTTCGCGCCCCACCTGGCATGTCTCCGCGGCGCCACAGTTTGAGAAACGCTGTTTTACCCTCTCTGTCTCCACTCTCGAATATTTTGTTAATGCGGATAAAATAAGTTTTTAATGTGCAGTGCAAATGCGGAAGTTAAGTTACCAACATGGGATAGAGAAAACGCTTGAAAAGGCATATGACTTTATGATGATCTTTTTTCGCGTACCCCCTGAAATCAGTCCACGTAGCCCTGGGGGTACGCGTACCCCAGTTTGACAACCGTGGAAATAGAGGACACAAATAAAGTTATATTTAAATGTTGTGATTGTCATTTCCGTTAAGTGCACAGAGTTGGTGTTCGATTTGAGAAGACACTATTCTGTTGAAATGTACGCACTCCACAAAGAATGGGACACAGGACACTGCATTGAAGTGTACTAATGGAAGTACGCCATTTGAGACACAATTGGCTATAGCCACTAACATTTACGTAGGAAACTCCATACTGATCAATACTGATATCAAATGCATATGTTTTAATTGGAAAGTTGTGCTATTGTTTGTGTGGGCCTTTGCAAAATGTGCATGTGAGTGCTTATCTGTTTATTTTGGTGTGTGTGTGTTTGTGTGTTTGTGTGTGTGTTTGTGTGTTTGTTTTTGTGTGTGTGTGTGTGTGTGTGTGTGTGTGTGTGTGTGTGTGTGTGTGTGTGTGTGTGTGTGTGTGTGACAGCGCTGAAGTGCCCGTCAGGTAAAGAGTACCAACCGTGTGTGAACACGTGTCAGACCCGCACCTGTCAGAACCGAGACTACTACGAGGAGAGCACGTGCTCGTCCATCAGGGAGGAGTGTGTGTGTAAGGGTGGCACCATCCTCCACCGCGCAGACTCGGCTTTCTGCGTCACAGAAGACCGGTGTGGTGAGTGTGTGTGTGTGTGTGTGTTTGTGTGTGTGTGTGTGTGTGTGTGTGTGTGTGTGTGTGTGTAGCAGTGAGTATAGGCATAGTGGAGAAGAGCAATCCTTACTCAGATACTTAATACTATAATATTTACTTTGATTTGGTGTTTCACATGTGTTTGTCAGTGTTTCTGTAGTTGAGTTAATTAAGCATCAGAGAATGAACTAAATGTAGCATTCTCCTAAAATGTTTTAGATATTTTTTTAATCTTCACAAAGTTAATGGATCAGAAAATGTTAATAATGGAGTCATGTTGGGCATTGTTGACAGTGGGTACAATATCTAGGTCATAGCATGTACATAGATATTACTGTACATAGATATTAGCTGACTGCAGTGCGTTTGGGTCTTGTCTCTGATCTCCCTTGGTCTGGCCCTCCTCTGGTCCAGCTCAATGCTCAGAATGGTTGTACATTCATCATACTGTATATCTGTATCTGTGTGTGTGTGTGTGTGTGTGTGTGTGTGTGTGTGTGTGTGTGTGTGTGTGTGTGTGTGTGTGTGTTCTCAGCATGTACGGATAACGACGGCGCTCCACGTGCAGCAGGGGAAGAGTGGAACGGTTCCTTACGCGGGTGCTGCCTGTTCCGCTGTCTGGAGAACGGCAGCGTGGTCTCGGTAGAGCCGGAGTGTAAGGAGAGCCCTGCACTGCTGTGTGAGAGGGAGGGAGAGTCTGTGGTGGACGTGTTAGAGGAGGGAGCCTGCTGCCCCAAGAAGATCTGTGGTAACACATATACATACACACGCAGACACACACAGACACAGACACACGCAGACACACGCAGACACACACAGACACACGCAGACACAGACACACACAGACACACACAGACACAGACACACACATACACAGGCAGACACACACAGACACATACAGACACAGACACAGACACACACAGACACAGACACACACAGACACAGACACAGACACACGCAGACACACACAGACACAGATACACACAGACACACACAGACACACACAGACACAGACACACACATACACAGGCAGACACACACAGACACATACAGACACAGACACAGACACACACAGACACAGACACACACATACACACGCAGACACACACAGACACAGACACATACACACACAGACACAGACACACACAGACACAGACACAGAGGGAGAATCCAGTAGCTCCTGTGGTTGTCCACAGTACACCTGCAGTAAGACACACACACACACACACACACACACACACACATACACACGCAGACACACACAGACACACACAGACACACGCAGACACACACAGACACAGACATCTGCATGAAAAAGCATGTTTCTAAATACACATCATTACACACTTTATGGTGATAACAGACTTATTGTGTGGTATTTACTGTGTTGCATTTCCCTTTTAGAATTTGTGTTATATGCTGTGTGTGTGTGTGTGTGTGTGTGTGTGTGTGTGTGTGTGTGTGTGTGTGTTATCTCCTCTCCTGCAGAGTGTAATGTGACTCAGTGCCAGAGGCATATGCCCAGATGTGACCATGGCTACAAGCAGCAGATTGGCTACAGCCCCCTCTCCTGCTGCCCAGAATACCGCTGTGGTATGCTCTCATGCACACATCTAAACACCCACTCACACACACACATAAAGAAGCACGCACACACACACACACACACACACACACACACACACACACACACACACACACACACACACACACAGTTCCTGTCTCTTCATCTCCATCTCTATGACCTCAGAAATCCTTTACAGTTTTTTATGAATGCTTAAACGCTAGCCGTGATTATTATAGCATAATTTCTAAAACTATTAATACGTATAGCAAAACCACTCACTGAGTTTGCAAAACTAAAAGCACAAACACTGCTTTGCACTCAGTTTGCAATTTTGTAACACACACTTTGCACAATTGTAGGTACAATCCACTGCCCAGCACTCTTTTTGCAGAACTGTAAACACAACTCCCTGCTTTACACTAAATTTCCAAATGATCAACACACTCCTAGCAAAACTATACACATGTATGGCTATTATTTACACTATTTCGCCAACTCTCTGGCACACTTTCTCATGTGAAAACTGTTTTAGATAATTAGTTCACTTTGCAATCAGCCTAAGCACTATAAATAAGCCACAGGTAATGGGTACAATGGAGGAAGCAGGAAGAGTGAGAAGATTAAGAATTAGAAGAGGCCGAAGAATAGGACGTGGAGGTGAAGAAGTAGGAGGAAGAGATGGAGGAAGAGGACGCAGAGGTGAAGAAGCGAGAGGGAGAGAATGACAAGGAGAAGGAGGTGAAGTTAGAGGAAGAGGACGAAAAGGAGCAAGAGGAGGATGAGGAGGGGGAAGAGGAAGAAATAGCCCCTTTACAGGCAAAAAAAAATTGACCAGGCATCATGTCAGGCCTGGATACGGCATTCCATAATATATTTTCCCCGGTGCCTTGGACTAGGACATTGCATGTGATGTAGACGAAATTTCGAGAGAGACAACACGATGTAGACTGATTTTTTTTTCTTGGTGAAATTGCTATTTTGTATTTTGACATGGAAAAACACACTTGTGTTTGTTTTGATGTGTGTAAATAAACACCAATACTTGAAGTTTGGATCCCTGTATGTTTACAGAACTAGCAAAAGCCAGATGTGTTTGTAGTGGCAAAAACTTTGTGTGTTTGTCCCTATGACCTATGACACTTCTAATTGTTCGTCGTCTCACCACTTCTAGGGAATACCAGTGCTTGGGTTTCTTGATGCGTAAAAAGATTGTCCGACCAACGTCGTCCGTGAACTGATGGTATTTATTTGTTGAACAAATGAAAAATAACTTAAACATGAAGTATAGTCTCTATTGTCTGGGTGAGCTGAGTTCAAAAAAAGTTCATTCGTCGCGTTCGCGTTGCTCCTGTCACGCTCACGTTGAGTTGATGTTGACGCAGTTAATGGTCAATGATAGTTGGCTCAAGCACCGGAACCCCTCCTGTGGCCTTGGCTTGACACCCCTTTTATCGTTGCACCCCCATAACCTCTAGAGGGAAGGCATACTCAAAAACATTAAAACGTTCTAAATCAAATGTTGAATGGAAATTAAATTAATAATTATTTTTATTATACAGCTCTTTATAATGCTGCAGAATGCTCCATTCACTTGAATGGGCCTTCCTAACATTCGGTGGTCTGCTAATTCTCAATAACAGACCGTTGCTAAGTATAACAGACCGCTGTCAAGGAAAATGGGCTTTGTGCTTCTATTTCACGTCTTTCATATCACTACGCAAGGACTGGAACTTCATTCAAAAGTGAAAGCAGACGGTGGTTCAGCTGTGTTCTAAAGAATGTTTGATTCAAGTTCAGCGTGTGCTGTTGTCAAACTATTTGTTTCTCACCAAAAGCCATGATGAAACGGTTACAAATAGGCTATAGCCTAGGCTATGTAGGCTAAACAGTCACATCGTAGGGATTTTATTGTTTCGTTTTGGCAAATAGCCATGGGATAATGTATAGAACACCGGTCATTATTGGGAAAACTAGATGTACCGCAGAGCGGTACAAAATATGACCGCCACCCAGTCCAGCACATTTTTTCCACAAAAATAAGTGACGCTTGTCAAATTGTGTTCATTTCCTACTTTGTTCCTTTTTTGTGTGTTTGTAATTGAGTGTGTGCAGAGTGTGTGGTTGTTTTTGTGTGTGTTTTGTGTGTGTTTTTTTGTGTGTGTGTGTGTGTGTGTATGTGTGTGCATGTGTTTGTGTATGTAGGTGTTGTATGTGTGGATGCATGTGTGTGAGGGTGTGTGTGTATGTGTGTGTGTGTGCGTGTTTGTGCATGTTGTGTGTGTGCATGTATGTGTGTGTGCATGTGTAGTGTGTGTGTCTTTTTGTATGTGTACATAAATAAAGCAAATCAAGGAACCACCTACTCTGCGATAAGTGCCATGGGATCTTTAACAACCATGGTGAGTCAGGACCTCAATTTAACATTCATGCAAAGGAAAACATCTCCTGCAGTACAGTGTCCCTGCCACTGCAATAGGACATTGGGATTGATATTTGTTTGGTGGCTTTTGGCCACAGGGAAGAGTGCCACCTACTGGCCAGCCACCAACACCACTTCCAGCAGGAACCTACTCTTCCAAGGAGGCTTCTTATCCAAGTATTAACTAAGCCTGCTTGGCTTCAGTAATTCAGCAAAGTCAGGGTATCTGCTGGTCTGGCTGCTGGCTAAAAACAAAAGGTGAAAGGCATATGATTCTAACTGTCTCACTGAATTGCATTATGCACACTCAATTCTCACGGGTATCTGCTAGACAACAAGTACCAAAACATGATTAGTTCATAGATTTCACATGTGAAATACATTTTATACAACCCCACCCCCATCTCGCTTGTTCATAATTCTGAGAAATTCTTGAATTGTGTGCATGTGTGCGTGTACGTGTTTATGTTTATGTTTGTGTGTGTTTGTGTGTGTGTGCGTGTGTGTGTGTGTGTGTGTGTGTGTGTGCGTGCATGTGCTTGTGGGTGTGCCTGTGTGTGTGCCTGTGTGTGTGCATGTGTGTGCAAGCATGCATGCGTACATATGTCTATTGTGTGTGTATGTGTCATATGTATGATTACTGTGAATGTATGTGTGTGTGCGTGTGTATCTGTTTATGCACATGTGTGCATATGGAATGGGTTAACATGACCTCTGGAGGCAAACATACGCAAAAAATTGGTCATCCTAGGCCCTACGGTTCTCAAGATATTCACAGAAAACTCTGTTGGTGTACGGTCACTAAATGTACACATAAATTAATTTATTATATGGCCCCTCTTGAACAAAAGTCCACGAAACTTGGCACATGCATTCAGAGGGTGTCATAATCCTACACTGTCAATTTCATGCAGTTTTGACCATGTTACGTAGGTCACAGATACCTAACTACAACACCTCATTTTTACCTTTTTGTGTTTAACTAGGTGGCGCTATACATGAAATGAGTGGTTATGGAATGGGTTGACATGGCCCCTTTAGATCAACATACAATAAAAAAGGTGTCTTTCAGTGTCCCGGGAATCCTTGATGGAAATTTGGCCATGCGAAAAAGAAAAGAAAAGAAAAAAAAAATCTGACTAAACCTATATGACCTATATGGCCGCTTCGCTGCACGGCGGTCATAATTAGTCCCTTCAGGGCGGAACAAGACTCTCTCCGCTGCGTGTCGGGGTTCAGTTCGCCCTGTCGGGACTTATTTTCCCAATAATGACCGGCGTTCTATACATTATCCCTTACATACATTAACTAAAACTGAAAATATGAATATGGTTCCTACAGTGTTTTTTATTCACACCATCAGTGTGTAGTTGGCACATCGTGTGCTAATTATTGTGATGGCTTGTGTTTACTGTTTCATACGAAAACACCATTTTTACGAAGGTGTAAATAGTTAAGCAAGGTGTGTTAGCTTTTGCAAGATGTTTTGCACATGTTTTGCTGATGTGCGCACATGTGTGTGTGCTTGTGTGTGTGTGTGTGTGTGTATTCCAGAGTGCGATCCTGTGTCCTGCCCCAGTGTGCCGACGCCTGAGTGTAGAGAAGATCAGTTCCTGGTGGAGGTGCGACAGGAACGCAGCTGCTGCTACAGCTTCCTCTGTGGTACAGACACAGCACTATACCATTACACCTGCTACAGACAGTACAGACACAGCACTATACCATTACACCTGCTACAGACAGTACAGACACAACACTA